>NC_056745.1:945249495-945259495 GCF_019279795.1 Protopterus annectens | reverse complement strand
TTACAAGATGGGTTGCCAAATGGCTCACTGAAAGAACCCACACTGTAAAAGCTGCAGACTTCAAATCTGACTTAAAACCTGTGACAAGTGGAGTACCACAGGGTTCAGTCTTGGGTCCTCTCCTGTTTGTGATCTACTTCTCTGAAGTACAGGATAATACAGAGGGCCTCTGGCTGACAAAGTTCGCAGATGATTGCAAAGTAGGTGCCATAGTTGAGTCCCCAAATGACGTGGACATCCTGCAGAAGGGCCTCACTGAGACTGATGCCTGGTGTCAGAGCCATGGCCTCAAGCTCAACACCAAAAATCCCCTTTGGTAAAAACTCTGTAGCTATGAACTACCACATAGGTGGCAGTCCACCTAACCCCAAAGGTGTGATAGGAGACCTTGGGACTCAGGTGGATAGTAGTCTCTCCTTTGATAATCACATTGCCACAGTACTCAGGAAATCCTTCTATGTGGCACACCTCATCACAAAAGGGTTTTCATCCAGGAAAAAAGAACTCTCATTAGACCCATTATTGAGTACAACACCCTTTTTGGAATGTACGTCACAAGACATCTGCAACAGCTGGAAAAGCCACAAAAATACCTCACAAAGAGGATTATGGGACTCAAACATATGCCCTACTCTGACCATCTCAAAAAACTTTAGCTTCACTCCATAGCATATCACCTACTCCAAGGTGATCTCTACCTAACATACAAAGCTATGTCAAACCCAGAGCTGTTGGACATGCTACAACTAAAGAAGTCCCAATCCCTCCCAAGATACATTGTCTAGAGACCTAAACCTTGTCACCACAATAAACAGAACATACTGAAGGGATATATTCCTGTCTCAGAGACTCCCCATACTCTGGAACAAGCTACATATCTATGTCAAGCAGAGCTCTTGATGAGTGCATGGGAAATAGGAAATTCAGCCTGGGGATGACTCATGTGGCCCTGCTCAACAAGGGCACAGGAAAATAACCTTCTTGGGAGGTGAAAGTCAGAGAACCTTGTTGGGTAGGCTTACATAGCCCCTTGGGCTGATAGCCTAGTACCTCCCTATGAACGGATGAACTTATATATAAATATACACAGATATATATATATATATATATATATATATATATATATATATACATACACACACACACACACACACACACACACACACACACACACACACACGTGTGCGTGTGTCTATATAAATATATATATATATATATATATATATATATATATAGATAGATATTTAAATATTTATAGATATAGATATATAGATATCAGTAGCAGGAGGTGCAGGGAGCTTTACCCCTTGCAAAACCACTGTTTTTTAAGTCTGCATGTTCCAAGGAGTAACTTCAGCATATGTACATAAGCATGTAAAGCTTTGCATTCTGACGTATGTATGTTATTAGGTGCATCGACAAAACATCAATTCAGGTAATGACATTAGATCCATATATATCCTAGGGTGGCACATCCTCTCAGATAGATTTCATTTTCAGGAACATGCCTGATTTGGGTTCAAACGTGTGCTCTTTTCTTCATAATCCCTCGTAAAACTGACAATCGTGAGAGAAAATGTGAATAATACTTAAAAATAATGCAATGAGTCGAGTTGTGGGGAATGTCTAGGCCCTTAGTGACTGGGTGAGGGGTTTGAATCCTGAATATTTTTTGGGGGGAGGGGGGTTGGGCTAGACATTGGTGTGCTTATTTAAATTAGGAATCTACTATCATTTAGCCAATGACTGGGTACCTGATTTACATGGAATTCATGCCAGCTTGCTGGGTAATGACTTTGGGTTTGTCAAAAAAATAATAAGATTTTAATATGAGTTGACTCTGCTTATGGATCTACAGGTGTAGCTTAGGTTGAATTATGTTTTTTTATTATTTATTTTTTATTTTTTATTACATTTGTTGACCAGGAAAATCTAGCTGGGCATGAAACCTGTTTTTAATGGAGTCCTGAGAGAAAAGCTCCAGAGAAACAATTAGTGAACAGAAGATACAGTTGGGGCATACATATAAAAATACAATACAATTGCTATAAAAATAAAAAAAATAAATTATTTGTTGTACTTTGGATTGTTTGTTGCTTTCTTGTGATGTCTGGGAGGAGGGTTTTCCTACCCACAGCCTATAAGAGAATATCTCAACACGTTTGATTTAATTGATGCTGACAGCATTCAGTGCTTTTTGTATAAGAAGAGCCAGGAGTAAAGCATTTATTTTCAGTAATGGCTGTGCTAAGTAAAGGGGAACTTGATAAAATCAGAGTAAAAACTGTAATAATTGGGTGGATGTTTCATTCTTTACTGGATAATGAATCTGGTAAAGACCCACACAGCAGGTGCTACTTTTTATGACATACCTCTTTATGCTGTCTGAAGATTGGTCTTCTTGGCTCTGGCCCCACTTGAAGCTAAAAGCCTTGAATAAGTCATTAAAGTAGGAGGAACAGCAGTCAGATATCTGACTACTCATTAATCAGAAATCATTCCCTTTGGTTTTGTTCATAGGTTCATAGCTTCACATCTAATAATTGAGCTAACATCCTCATGGGTGGGGTGGAGTTGGGGATTTTTTAAGCCTTCAAGGATCAATGTTTGATCAAAATTTGAAATAAGACTTCTTGTCAGTTTTATAATTAGAACAGGTATGCCAGGCTAGTACGCAGACTCACTCACATTTGTTTCCACTATAGTAAAGGTTATCCACATGCAAAATGTTGGAGCAAGGACGTGTCAATACATATCAGTCTGATATTAACAGGGAAAAGGATTTAGTTTTACTTTTCACTTACCAAACTACCAAATACTGAAGTTCCTTTCATGGACTTTGATGAGGCATTTCCTTTTGCATTCCCCCCCCCCCCCCATAAGTAAAGTATTGCATTTCCCATCAGAGTAGAGTTGTTAGCTAACTGATTAAATTACTATGCCAATGTTTCATGTGGGTCATGGGCTGTCACAGGGTTTCACATTAGAATTTTCAATAAATTCTGAAGCCAGCCTGGGGGGGTAGACTAATTGCAACCCCCTAATTGTGGTTACTAGTAAACAGTGCGTGGTAAGGAACCTGATCAACAAGGCCGTAGGAGCAGCATGAACAGACAGCCCATTTAAACCCCCACATCTTTCAGATTATTACCCATTTCACCCTTATAAATGTCGATTTCTGTGGTTTTTTTGGATGGAACAGATGTAGACAAATGCTTAATATCATGTAAATAAACTGGTCACACTGGCAAGGTTGTCATAGTGTCATGGCATTTGTTTAGGAGTAGGGGGCAAGCAGTAGTGACTGTGATTCAGTGCTTAGCATTGTTCTACGAAACATTTCACTGTTCATAGCTCTGCAGATATAGTATCACCTATAAGGAATGTCATCTTGTTTACAAAATGTCACTAACGTTACCTTTGCATAACAAGGACATTGTGTAATATTGTTCAAAGAAGGTGCCTGATGCTATAAACCGGCAAAATAAAGTTCAGTCTAAAGCTTTTGTAGAATTGCTTAAATATTACAATCCATGGGAATTGAGCAATGCTGGTACTCTTTAATGAAGTGTTAAGCCTGCGAAAGTTTAATGTTATGAATAACGCCAATATTGTTTTACAGTAAGACTTCCTAATATGCTACCAAGAAATGAAGCATGAAGTGGTCAGTATATATTAATCAAAACTTTACTAAGTGCAAAGCGAACAAGACAGATGATGCATTATTGTTTTGGAAATCAGAAGAAGCATGACATTCAATATCAAGGGTACTTACTACACCTCTGAACCTTTTAGTGCATAAAATCTGAACAAAGTGTAACGGGACAGACAAAGGCCCAAAAATAGCAACAGATTTTAAGTATCACTCTTATAAGCTTAAGACTAACTTAACAGAATTTGTGTTAGCATATATTTTCTTAAGGATGTGAAATCTAAACTCATATGTATGTCATTACTTAATGACTTCAATCCTGAGTAACTTGCCAAAAATACACAATTTGTTTGAAGAACCAAAAAAATACAATTTGTATGAAGAACCAAAAATATGAGGCAAAAATCTTCACATTTTGCAAAAATCTGGGCAGTTGAGATATGTAGAAACATGAACCTAGAAACAGTTGTAAGAAACCATGCAACCCAAAAGAAATCCAAACCAATAACTAAACCAAAGGTTCGCGTAATCACAGGTAATGGTTCACTTAAAAGTAAGGCAAAGACATTATCAAGAAATTAATTCAATTCAATTATATTGTGAGGAAGACCTAAGTTGTTGGATGAAAGAGCTCATGTTTTTTGGAATAAAAATTATATTCAATTTACGAACATCTTTGTTTAATTTTATGTGAACCGCTCCCCATGATTACATGAACCATTTGGTTTGGTTATAGGTATAATAATACCTTTATTCTGTAACAATGAATGTCTGTGAATGACAGTCTACTTTCTGCATCCCAAAAATGTCTATCAGTGTGAATATGTTATTTTTTAATTACTGATTTTCTGAAATTAAAACATTATAGCAGATGTGTAGAGTAAGAAATAAAAACTTGTACAACTAATAAAGTTGCATGCTTATTTATCCATAAATTACTGCCAAATTAGGGCACACGTCTTAAAAAGCAGTATGTGACCTCCACCATTTATAACATTTCCTGAGACACAATGAATTGTTAATAGTTTAATCAATGAAATATCAAAAAAGGATAAAATATATGTTTGTACTAAACATATCTATATTTAATCAAAGTTTGTGCGTTTACTAACATGCCTATACAGTTCTGGCTGCAATTAATGAAACATTTTCAGTATACTAGATACTGGCTTTTGAGAAATGAAAAATATTGTTGTGACTGCACTGCCCTCTGGTGGTAACATTGTTATTGGCATTGTAGGAAAAAATCCTTGCTGCAGCAGTACATTGCTTCCACTTACAAATATTAGTTTAAATGGGCCAAGTGCGCCACTCTTTCATGGAAAAACATATGGAATTGCCTGAAAACTCTGCTTTGTTCTCATTCTGAGTACTTTACTCACTTTGTAGATGTAGAGTATAAATAATTTCCTAGTTCATATTGAATTTGCTGTTTACCTATTCTATCATTACTAGTTATCCATGGACAACACAAGTGACACACTTGTATTTTGTCATTAATTGTTCTCTGTTTCAGTTTCTTATGTGGTACAATTAAAATAATTTTTTTAAGGAAATATGAAATTGCCATTCATGCACTAAATGCTACTGAAAAAAAGATTTCTTGTTTCTCCAGAAAAACAGTAAGCAGACATACTATATCCTGGTCAGGTATTTCTCTTTTGTTTACTGTACCAAACTAAGTGAATATTTTCCACATTTGCTTTTTATGACTTAGCTAGTGATGTCCACTGATAGTATAAATATGCAGAACCCGTTAGCCCAACAGTTCAGTTGATGTCCAGGCACTTAACCCTCACCACTTGCACCAGTGAGGAGCATGCACATTGGGAAGGATAACAAGTATACACACAGAAAAGTACAGTTTCCCTTAAGAGCACACAAATATCCCAACCAGTCCAGTGCTGGTTTCTCCCTCTCTCTCCAGATCCCCAATAAGGCTCCCTACTGGCACAGATATAGAGTTGAGTAACTAGCCAGGGTTCCAAGCCAAGTTCTTCCAGCACTCCCCCTGTCCATCCAGTGCTTCGTGTCCCTGCCCAAGTAGCTCTCTCAAACACACACACACACACACACACACACACACACACACACACACACACACACACACACACACACACACACACACACACACACAGACACATCTATATATATATATATATATATATATATATATATATATATATATATATATACTGTATATATATATATATATATATATATGTGTGTGTGTGTGTGTGTGTGTGTGTGTATAAATATACATACATATACTGTGTATGTATATATATATATATATATATATATATATATATATATATATATATATATATATATATAGATATATGCATAAATACACAGAAAGACATTGGTAACCTCCAAACTCTGGACACCTCCCAGTTCGGGTTTGTGAAAGGCAGATCATGTCTCCTAAACCTGATCGACTTCTGTGAAATAGTCACCAAAGACATAGACGAGGGTAGGACAGTCCACACAGCCTATCTTGACCTCACCAAGGCTTTCAACACCATCCCTCATTCTAGAATCATAGATAAACACACTAAACTGTGCATAAATCCATACATCACAAGATGGGTTTCCAAATGGCTCACAGAAAGAACCCACATTGTAAATGTTGCAGACTCCAAATCTGACTTCAAACCTGTGACAAGTGGAGAACCACCGGGTTCAGTCGTGGGTCCTCTCCTGTTTGGGATCTACCTCTCTGAAGTACAGGCTAACACAGAGGGCCTCTGGCTGATGAAGTTCACAGATGACTGCAAATTAGGTGCCATAGTCGAGTCCCCAAACAATGTGGACATCCTACAGAAGGGCCTCACTGAGACTGATGCCTGGTCTCAGAGCCATGGCCTCAAGCTCAACGCCAAAAAGTGTATTGTCATCCCCTTTGGTAAAAACTCTGTACCTATGAACTACCACAAAGGCAGCAGTCCACTTAATGCCAAAGGTGTGATAAGAGACCTTTGGACTCAGGTGGACACTAGTCTCTCCTTTGATATTCACATCACCACAGTAGTCAAGAAATCCTTCTATGTGGCACACCTCATCACAAAAGGGTTCTCATCTAGGAAAAAAGAGGTCATTGTTCTCTTCTACTCGGCTCTCAATAGACCCATTATTGAGTACAACACCCCTTTTGGAATGTACCTCACAAGACATTTGCAACAGTTGGAAAGGCCACAAAAATACCTCACAAAGAGGATTATGGGACTCAAACATATGTTCAACTCTGACTGTCTCAAAAAACTCCAGCTTCACTCTGTAGCATATCGCCGACTCCAAGGTGATCTCTGCCTAACATACAAAGCTATGTCAATCCCAGAGCTGTTGGACATGCTACAACTAAAGAAGTCCCAATCCCTCTGAGCTACACGGTCTAGAGACCTAATCCTTGTCACCGCAAAAAACAGAATATGCTGGAGGGAAGATTCCTGTTCCAGAGACTCCCCATACTCTGGAACAAGCTACCTATCTATGTCAAGCAGAGTTCCTCACTAGCATTCTTCAAGGAAAAATCTTGATGAGTGAATGGGAAATAGGAAATTCAGCCCAGGGATCACTTATGTGGCCCTGTTCAACAGGGGCACAGGAAAATAACCTTCTTAGGAGGTGAAAGTCAGGGAACCTTGTTGGCTAGGCTTACATAGGCCTTGGGGCTGATATCTTAGTACCTCCCTATGAACGGATGAACTTATATATAAATATACACAGATATATATATATATATATATATATACTGCGGTGGTGGTGCTGCGGTAGCGTTGTTGCCTCACAGTAAGACATTGTCCTGTTTGATTCTCAGTTAGAGCGTCTTCTGTGTGGAGACATGCGTGAATGGGCGTACGTTCATTGAAGGTTGTGCATCACGGCGGGCAACTCGGAATGTAAAAATCTACTGCCAATCATCAGTGGACCGGAGTTCTGCTGTGGCGACCCCTAACCGGGAAAAAGCCGAAAGACACAAAAACACAGATATATATATATATCTATATATATATATATATATATATATATATATATATATATATATATATATATATATATACACACACACACCCACACACGTGTGTGTGTGTGTGTGTGTGTGTGTGTGTGTGTGTGTGTGTATATAGATATATATATATATATATATATATATATATATATATATATAGATATATATATATATATATATATATATATATATATATATATATATATAGATAGATAGATAGATATTTAAATATTTATAGATATAGATATATAGATATCAGTAGCAGGAGGTGCAGGGAGCTTTACCTCTTGCAAAACCACTATTTTTTAAGTCTGCATGTTCCAAGGAGTAACTTCAGCATATGTACATAAGCATCTCAAGCTTTGCATTCTGACGTATGTATGTTATTAGGTGCATCGACAAAACATCAATTCAGGTAATGACATTAGATCCATATATATCCTAGGGTGGCACATCCTCTCGGATAGATTTCATTTTCAGGAACATGCCTGATTTGGGTTCAAACGTGTGCTCTTTTCTTCATAATCCCTCGTAAAACTGACAATCGTGAGAGAAAATGTGAATAATACTTAAAAATAATGCAATGAGTCGAGTTGTGGGGAATGTCTAGGCCCTTAGTGACTGGGTGAGGGGTTTGAATCCTGAATATTTTTTTGGGGGAGGGGGGTTGGGCTAGACATTGGTGTGCTTATTTAAATTAGGAATCTACTATCATTTAGCCAATGACTGGGTACCTGATTTACATGGAATTCATGCCAGCTTGCTGGGTAATGACTTTGGGTCTGTCAAAAAAAAAAAATTAAGATATTAATATATGTTGACTCTGCTTATGGATCTACAGGTGTAGCTTAGGTTGAATTATCCATACCCTTTATTGTCCAGAATTTCACAGTAGGTGAAGAGTTTTGCACCATATTTTGATCTGTTCTTCCATATTGTGGTTTCCTGATACATTTTTGAAGACTGAAGTCATTCAGTATATAATATCTAAAATCTGTTCCTGATTTTGGACCTTATTCCCTTCATTAATTTCTCTCTCTCTCTTAAGTAATACGCTCTTGGCTACTAGTGAGTTAATTTTTTATTGTGTAATTGAAACTAGTTTTTTTGTATAAGACATTATTCCAAACTTTATGGATAGGCTGTCTATGGATGCGGTGTTCAATGTATGTCGTGCTAGTTATGGTGTCACTTGAGGACATTTGCTCAGTTTATAAGTCCTTAGATCCACTATTTTTTTAGGAGTCATGCATTTGTTGTAGGACTGGAGTCAGCAATGCCTCAAAAGCTTAATTTGAAAGATAGCAGCAGCCAGAATGTTCTCCCTTTAGTTTTAACAGGAAGGGGATGTCATGAGATTTAGAGGTAGAACCTCAAAAGGGCAATCTATCTTTAAAGGGAGTGAAGCATCATTTAAGAATGGGGTTGTAGAAGCATTAATAACAGGGCACCCTGCAATGGTTTACAATCAAATGTTTTAAACTCACCTTACCGTTATTCATAAGGTCGAGTGAAATGGTGCAAAAGTTTAAAAAAGTGAGTGGTAATCCTGTTGCATCAATAACGTCGACACATAGTTTGCATTTGCGGTATTGAGCGTCACTGTTTGCAATTGGATTGCAGTAGAGTGGGAATCGGGAAAAGTACATTTTTCGTCACTATAGTGTGATCTTGGACTTAGAAAATATATTTAGCAGGGGGTGTGGTAATGCAGGGACCCCTGCAAAACAGTATAATTGTGTATGACTTGTTAACATTGTTTTTTTTGGACGATGAGTGGTACAGAAAATGCGGAATGTCAATTCTTTCCTTCTGAACAATAAGATATTCAGAGCAGTCAACTTGACAGTTTCTGAAATTTTGTTTCAGTAATGTGAACATTAGGCCTTTCATGAATTTGATAGTAAACCTCCTGCAGTGAATCAATAAGATAATGTAGTCCAAGGGTCTATATTATAACATCGAAGTCTTAAAACTTAGAATGTTATAATATCGAACCATTTAGATTGAAAGACTATTACATCGAACACTTAGAATAGCGATTTTTTTCCCAAGGAAAGATTTGCTGTTCCGACAAACATGCACACAACACAAGCACACTAAATAAATAATCCACACACATACACATCACAAAACCCTACACTAAACCATAAATACACTACTAGCTATCCACTTACCTTAACCCAACCCTAACCCTAAGGTCCCTAACTATCGCATACTCACCTTACCCGCTCCCTAGCCCTAAGGTTCCTATCGCACACTCACCTTACCTGCTCCCTAACCCTAAGGTCCCTAACTATCACACACTCACCTTAACCAGATCTGTTTGCACACTT
>NC_056745.1:945239495-945241995 GCF_019279795.1 Protopterus annectens | reverse complement strand
CCCTAACCCTAAGGTCCCTAACTATCACACACTCACCTTAACCAGATCTGCTTGCACACTTACCTTAACCCGGTCCGTAACCTTTGCTCCACAGTCGAGGAAATACTGAAGCTGCAGAAATGGCCCACCGAATACTATCCCGAGGAAAGTATTCAATATTCTGCAACTTCGCCATTTTCAGTTTTCAGTGCATAGGGTTCAATATTATAACATTCAAAGTTTTAAGACTTTGATGTTATAATATAAACCGGTAGTCCACACAGAGTGTGATAAACAGGGTAGTGACTAGGGTCAGCCAGTTGAAGAATATCTAGGAAGTTTTCATGGTGCTTTGTCATAGGACTAAGCTGTTCAACATATTTATTGAGAAAGGCTTGTTAATTCACAACATGTCGCCACTTTGGGTTCTGATGTTAATTAAGGGAATGTACCCCATCTGATTATGTTTATTTATTATTTATTTATTTGTTTTTTTATTTTTTATTACATTTGTTGACCAGGAAACTCGAGCTGGGCATGAAACCCATTTTTAAAGGAGTCCTGAGACAAAATCTCCAGAGAAATAATTAGGGAAAAGAGATAAAAATACAAAACATACAGTTGGGGCATACAAATATAAATACAATACAATTACTATAAAAATAAAAAAAATAATTATTTGTTATACTTTGGATTGTTTGTTGCTTTCTTGTGACATCTGGGAGGAGGGTTTTCCTACCCACAGCCTATAAAAGAATACCTCAACATGTTTGATTTAGTTGATGCTGACAGCATTTACAAAATGTCACTAGCGTTACCTTTGTATAACAAGGACATTGTGTAATATTGCTCAAAAAAGGTGCCTGATGCTATTCACCAGCAAAATAAAGTTCATCCTAAAGCTTTTGTAAAATTGCTTAAATATTACAATCCATGGGAACTGAGCAATGCTGGTGTTCTTTAATGAAGTGTTAAGCCTGTGAAAGTTTAATGATATGAATAACGCCAATATTGTTTTACAGTAAGACTTCCTAATATGCTACCAAGAAATGAAGCATGAAGTGTTCAGTATATGTTAATCAAAACTTTACTAAGTGCAAAGCAAACAAGACAGATGATGCATTATTATTTTGGAAATCAGAAGAAGCATGACATTCAATATTAAGGTTATTATACCTCTGAACCTTTTAGTGCATAAAATCTGAACAAAGTGTAACGTGACAGACAAAGGCCCAAAAACTGCAACAGATTTTAAGTATTGCTCTTATAAGCTTAAGATTTTACTAACTTAATAGAATTTGTGTTAGCATATATTTTCTTAAGGATGTGAAATCTAAACTCATATGTATGTCATTACTTAATTACTTCAATCCTGAGTAACTTGCCAAAAAACACCAAAAATATGAGGCAAAAATCTTCACATTTTGCAAAAATCTGGGCAGTTGAGAGATGTAGAAACATGAACCTAGAAACAGTTGTAAGAAACCATGCAACCCAAAAGAAATCCAAACCAATAACTAAACCAAAGGTTCACATAATCACAGGTAATGGTTCACTTAAAAGTAAGGCAAAGACATTATCAAGAAATTAATTCAATTCAATTATATTGTGAGGAAGACCTAAGTTGTTGGATGAAAGAGCTCATGTTTTTTGGAATAAAAATTATATTCAACTTAGGAACATCTTTGTTTAATTTTATGTGAACCGCTCCACATGATTACATGAACCATTTGGTTTGGTAATAGGTATAATGATACCTTTATTCTGTAACAATGAATGTCTGTGAATGACAGTCTACTTTCTGCATCCCAAAAATGTCCGTCAGTGAAAATATAAGTTATTTTTTAATTACTGATTTTCTGAAATTAAAACTTTATAGCAGATGTGTAGAGTAAGAAATAAAAACTTGTACAACTAATAACGTTGCATGCTTATTTATCCATAAATTACTACCAAATCAGGACACACATCTTAAAAAGCAGTATGTGACCTCCACCATTTATAACATTTCCTGAGACACAATGAATTGTTAACAGTTTAATCAATGAAATATCAAAAAAGGATAAAACATATGTTTGTAGTAAACATATCTATATTTAATCAAAGTTTGTGCGTTTACTAACATGCCTATACAGTTCTGGCTGCAATTAATGAAACATTTTCAGTATACTAGATACTGGCTTTTGAGAAATGAAAAATATTGTTGTGACTGCACTGCCCTCTGGTGGTAACATTGTTATTGGCATTGTAGGAAAAAATCCTTGATGCACGAGTACATTGCTTCCACTTACAAATATTTGTTTAAATGGGCCAAGTGCTCCACTCTTTCATGGCAAAACATATGGAATTGCCTGAAAACTCTGCTTTGTTCTAATTCTGAGTACTTTACTCACTTTGTAGATGTACAGTATAAATAATGTCCTAGTTCATAATACATTTGCAGTTTACCTATTCTATCATTACTAGTTATCAATGGACAACACAAGTGACACAATTGTATTTTATCATTAATTGTTCTCTG
>NC_056745.1:945216995-945236995 GCF_019279795.1 Protopterus annectens | reverse complement strand
AAAGGCAGATCATGTCTCCTAAACCTGATCGACTTCTGTGAAACAGTCAACAAAGCCATAGATGAGGGTAAGACAGTCCACACAGCCTATCTTGACCTCACCAAGGCTTTCAACACCATCCCTCATTCTGGAATCACAGATAAACACACTAAACTGTGCATAAATCCATACATCACAAGATGGGTTTCCAAATGGCTCACTGAAAGAAACCACACTGTAAATGTTGCAGACTCTAAATCTGACTTCAAACCTGTGACAAGTGGAGAAGCACCGGGTTCAATCGTGGGTCCTCTCCTGTCTGGGATCTACTTCTCTGAAGTACAGACTAACATAGAGGGCCTCTGGCTGATGTAGTTCGCAGATGCCTGCAAATTAGGTGCTATAGTCGAGTCCCCAAACGATGTGGACATCCTACAGAAGGGCCTCATTGAGACAGATGCCTCATCTCAGAGCCATGGCCTCAAGCTCAACACCAAAAAGTGTATGGTCATCCCCTTTGGTAAAAACTCTGTACCTATGAACTACCACAAAGGCGGCAGTCCACTTAATGCCAAAGGTGTGATAAGAAACCTTGGGACTTAGGTGGACACTAGTCTCTCCTCTGATAATCACATCACCACAGTAGTCAAGAAATCCTTCTATGTGGCACACCTCATCATAAAATGGTTCTCATCTAGGAAAAAAAAGGTCATTGTTCCCTTCTACTCGGCTCTCAATAGACCCATTATTGAGTACAAAACCCCTTTTGGAATGTACCTCACAAGACATCTGCAACAGCTGGAAAGGCCACAAAAATACCTCACAAAGAGGATTATGGGACTCAAACATGTGTCCTACTCTGACCGTCCCAAAAAACTCCAGCTTCACTCTGTAGCATATCGCCTACTCCAAGGTGATCTCTGCCTAACATACAAAGCTATGTCAAACCGAGAGCTGTTGGACATGCTACAACTAAAGAAGTCCCAATTCCTCTGAGATACACGGTCTAGTGACCTAAACCTTGTCACCACAATAAACAGAATATGCTGGAGGGAAGATTCCTGTCCCAGAGACTCCCCATACTCTGGAACAAGCTACCTATCTATGTCAAGCAGAGTTCCTCACTAGCATTCTTCAAGAAAAATCTTGATGAGTGAATGGGAAATAGGAAATTCCACCCGGGGATCACTTATGTGGCCCTGTTCAACAGGGGCACAGGAAAATAACCTTCTTAGGAGGTGAAAGTCAGGGAACCTTGTTTGCTAGGCTTACATAGGTGCTTGGGCTGATAGCCTAGTACCTCCCTATGAACAGATGAACTTATATATAAATATACACAGATATATATATATATATATATATATATATATATATATATATATATATATATATACACACACACACACACACACACACACACACACGTGTGCGTGTGTCTATATAAATATATATATTATATATATATATATATATATATATATATATATATATATATATATATAGATAAATATTTAAATATTTATAGATATAGATATATAGATATCAGTAGCAGGAGGTGCAGGGAGCTTTACCCCTTGCAAAACCACTGTTTTTTAAGTCTGCATGTTCCAAGGAGTAACTTCAGCATATGTACATAAGCATGTAAAGCTTTGCATTCTGACGTATGTATGTTATTAGGTGCATCGACAAAACATCAATTCAGGTAATGACATTAGATCCATATATATCCTAGGGTGGCACATCCTCTCAGATAGATTTCATTTTCAGGAACATGCCTGATTTGGGTTCAAACGTGTTCTCTTTTCTTCATAATCCCTCGTAAACCTGACAATCGTAAGAGAAAATGTGAATAATACTTAAAAATAATGCAATGAGTCGAGTTGTGGGGAATGTCTAGGCCCTTAGTGACTGGGTGAGGGGTTTGAATCCTGAATGTTTTTTGGGGGGAGGGTGGTTGGGCTAGACATTGGTTTGCTTATTTAAATTAGGAATCTACTATCATTTAGCCAATGACTGGGTACCTGATTTACATAGAATTCATGCCAGCTTGCTGGGTAATGACTTTGGGTCTGTCAAAAAAAATAAATTAAGATATTAATATATGTTGACTCTGCTTATGGATCTACGGGTGTAGCTTAGGTTGAATTATCCATACCCTTTAACTGTCCAGAATTTCACAGTAGGTGAAGAGTTTTGCACCATATTTTGATCTGTTCTTCCATATTGTGGTTTCCTGATACATTTTTGAAGACTGAAGTCATTCAGTATATAATATCTAAAATCTGTTCCTGATTTTGGACCTTATTCCCTTCATTAATTTCTCTCTCTCTCTTAAGTAATACGCTCTTGGCTACTAGTGAGTTAATTTTTTATTGTGTAATTGAAACTAGTTTTTTTGTATAAGACATTATTCCAAACTTTATGGATAGGCTGTCTATGGATGCAGTCTTCAATGTATGTTCTGCTAGTTATGGTGTCACTTGAGGACATTTGCTCAGTTTATAAGTCCTTACATCTACTATTTTTTTAGGAGTCATGTATTTGTTGTAGGAGTGGAGTCAGCAATGCCTCAAAAGTTTAATTTGAAAGGATAGCAGCAGCCAGATTGTTCTCCCTCTAGTTTTAACAGGAAGGGGCTGTCATGAGATTTAGAGGTAGAACCTCAAAAGGGCAACCTATCTTTAAAGGGAGTGAAGCATCATTTAAGAATGGGGTTGTAGAAGCATTAATAACAGGGTACCCTGCAATGGTTTACAATCAAATGTTTGAAACTCACCTTACTGTCATTCATAAGGTCGAAGGTAATGGTGCAAAAGTTTAAAATTGTGAGTGGTAATCCTGTTGCATCAATAACGTCGACACATAGTTTGCATTTGCGGTATTGAGCGTCACTGTTTGCAATTGGATTGCAGTAGAGTGGGAATCGGGAAAAGTAAATTTTTCCTTACTATAGTGTGATCTTGGACCTAGAAAATATATTTAGCAGGGGGTGTGGTAATGCAGGGACCCCTGCAAAACAGTATAATTGTGTATGACTTGTTAACATTGTTTTTTTTGGACGATGAGTGGTACAGAAAATGCGGAATGTCAATTCTTTCCTTCTGAACAATAAGATATTCAAAGCAGTCAACTTGACAATTTTTGAAATTTTGTTTCAGTAATGTGAACATTAGGCCTTTCATGAATTTGATAGTAAACCTCCTGCAGTGAATCAATAAGATAATGTAGTCCAAGGGTCTATATTATAACATCGAAGTCTTAAAACTTAGAATGTTATAATATCGAACCATTTAGATCGAAAGACTATTACATCGAACACTCAGAATAGCGATTTTTTTCCCAAGGAAAGATTTGCTGTTCCGACAAACATGCACACAACACAAGCACACTAAATAAATAATCCACACACATATACATCACAAAACCCTACACTAAACCATAAATACACTACTAGCTATCCACTTACCTTAACCCAACCCTAACCCTAAGGTCCCTAACTATCGCACACTCACCTTACCCGCTCCCTAGCCCTAAGGTTCCTATCGCACACTCACCTTACCTGCTCCCTAACCCTAAGGTCCCTAACTATCACACACTCACCTTAACCAGATCTGCTTGCACACTTACCTTAACCCGGTCCGTAACCTTTGCTCCACAGTCGAGGAAATACTGAAGCTGCAGAAACGGCCCACCGAATACTATCCCGAGGAAAGTATTCAATATTCTGCAACTTCGCCATTTTCAGTGTTCAGTGCATAGGGTTCAATATTATAACATTCAAAGTTTTAAGACTTCGATGTTATAATATAAACCGGTAGTCCACACAGAGTGTGATAAACAGGGTAGTGACTAGGGTCAGCCAGTTGAAGAATATCTAGGAAGTTTTCATGGTGCTTTGTCATGCATACATAGGACTAAGCTGTTCAACATATTTATCGAGAAAGGCTTGTTAATTCACAACATGTCGCCACTTTGGGTTCTGATGTTAATTAAGGGAATGTACCCCATCTGATTATGTTTATTTATTATTTATTTACTTGTTTTTTTATTTTTTATTACATTTATTGACCAGGAAACTCGAGCTGGGCATGAAACCCATTTTTAAAGGAGTCCTGAGACAAAATCTCCAGAGAAATAATTAGGGAAAAGAGATAAAAATACAAAACATACAGTTGGGGCATACAAATATAAATACAATACAATTACTATATAAATAAAAAAAATAATTATTTGTTATACTTTGGATTGTTTGTTGCTTTCTTGTGATACCTGGGAGGAGGGTTTTCCTACCCACAGCCTATAAAAGAATACCTCAACATGTTTGATTTAGTTGATGCTGACAGCATTTACAAAATGTCACTAGCGTTACCTTTGTATAACAAGGCCATTGTGTAATATTGCTCAAAAAAGGTGCCTGATGCTATTCACCAGCAAAATAAAGTTCATCCTAAAGCTTTTGTAAAATTGCTTAAATATTACAATCCATGGGAACTGAGCAATGCTGGTGTTCTTTAATGAAGTGTTAAGCCTGTGAAAGTTTAATGATATGAATAACGCCAATATTGTTTTACAGTAAGACTTCCTAATATGCTACCAAGAAATGAAGCATGAAGTGTTCAGTATATGTTAATCAAAACTTTACTAAGTGCAAAGCAAACAAGACAGATGATGCATTATTATTTTGGAAATCAGAAGAAGCATGACATTCAATATTAAGGTTATTATACCTCTGAACCTTTTAGTGCATAAAATTTGAACAAAGTGTAACGGGACAGACAAAGGCCCAAAAACTGCAACAGATTTTAAGTATTGCTCTTATAAGCTTAAGATTTTACTAACTTAACAGAATTTGTGTTAGCATATATTTTCTTAAGGATGTGAAATCTAAACTCATATGTATGTCATTACTTAATGACTTCAATCCTGAGTAACTTGCCAAAAAACACCAAAAATATGAGGCAAAAATCTTCACATTTTGCAAAAATCTGAGCAGTTGAGAGATGTAGAAACATGAACCTAGAAACAGTTGTAAGAAACCATGCAACCCAAAAGAAATCCAAACCAATAACTATACCAAAGGTTTGCATAATCACAGGTAATGGTTCACTTAAAAGTAAGGCAAAGACATTATCAAGAAATTAATTCAATTCAATTATATTGTGAGGAAGACCTAAGTTGTTGGATGAAAGAGCTCATGTTTTTTGGAATAAAAATTATATTCAGCTTAGGAACATCTTTGTTTAATTTTATGTGAACCGCTCCACATGATTACATGAACCATTTGGTTTGGTTATAGGTATAATAATACCTTTATTCTGTAACAATGAATGTCTGTGAATGACAGTCTACTTTCTGCATCCCAAAAATGTCCGTCAGTGAAAATATAAGTTATTTTTTAATTACTGATTTTCTGAAATTAAAACTTTATAGCAGATGTGTAGAGTAAGAAATAAAAACTTATAGAACTAATAAAGTTGCATGCTTATTTATCCATAAATTACTACCAAATCAGGACACACATCTTAAAAAGCAGTATGTGACCTCCACCATTTATAACATTTCCTGAGACACAATGAATTGTTAATAGTTTAATCAGTGAAATATCAAGAAAGGATAAAATATATGTTTGCACTAAACATATCTATATTTAATCAAAGTTTGTGTGTTTACTAACATGCCTATACAGTTCTGGCTGCAATTAATGAAACATTTTCAGTATACTAGATACTGTCATTTGAGAAATGAAAAATATTGTTGTGACTACACTGCCCTCTGGTGGTAACATTGCTATTGGCATTGTAGGAAAAAATCCTTGATGCCCCAGTACATTGCTTCCACTTATAAATATTAGTTTAAATGGGCCAAGTGCTCCACTCTTTCATGGCAAAACATATGGAATTGCCTGCAAACTCTGCTTTGTTCTAATTCTGAGTACTTTACTCACTTTGTAGATGTACAGTATAAATAATGTCCTAGTTCATAATACATTTGCAGTTTACCTATTCTATCATTACTAGTTATCAATGGACAACACAAGTGACACAATTGTATTTTATCATTAATTGTTCTCTGTTTCAGTTTCTTATGTGGTATAATTAAAATGATTTTTGTAAGAAAATATGAAATTGCCATTCATGCACTAAATGCTACTGAAAAAAAGATTTCTTGTTTCTCCAGGAAAACAGTAAGCAGACATACTATATCCTGGTAAGGTATTCCTCTTTTGTTTAGTGTACCAACATCAATGAATCTTTTCCACATTTGCTTTTTATGCCTTAGCTAGTGATGTCCACTGATAGTATAAATATGCAGAACCCATTAGCCCAAAAGTTCAGTTCATCAAATCAGTAAAAACAAATCTGCAAAAATTCAATAACTGGATAATAGCTAATGAGAAATACACAAGTAATATGTTGTAAATAGATAAAGTAGTAATAACAATAATGAAAATATTAGCAGATAGAGAGAAGTAAGATAAGTAGATGAATGAGGATCTGTCTACAACACTGACTGTAATGGGAGGTTGGCCACATGATAAAGATGTTTGCCTTACAATGTGCAGGATTTGATTCTCACATGGCGTGTGATGTCCATGCACTCAATCCTCACCACTAGCACCAGTGAGGAGCATGCACATTGGGAAGGATAACAAGTATACACACAGAAAAGTACAGTTTCCCTTAAGAGCACACAAATATCACAACCAGTCCAGTGCTGGTTTCTCCCTCTCTCTCCAGATCCCCAATAAGAATCCCTACTGGCACAGATATAGAGTTGAGTAACTAGCCAGGGTTCCAAGCCAAGTTCTTCCAGCACTCCCCCTGTCCATCCAGTGCTTCGTGTCCCTGCCCAAGTAGCTCTCTCTCACAAAAACACACACACACACACACACACACACACACAAAGGCACACACGCACACACACACACACACACACACACACACACACACACACACACATACACACACACACACACACACACACACACACACACACACACACACACACACACACACACACACACACACACACACACACACACACACACACTTTGAGATATGATTTATATACAAACACACAGACACTACTGGGGAAGGCTGGCATAGGTTCACTAGGTATGCCTCTTCTGCCCAGGCTATAAGGTAGTAATCCACTGCCACCAGAACCCCTACTTATCAGCTACTATAAGGCCCTTCCCAAAGGGTGACCAATTTTGCTATGTAATAGTACTGTTATCCAATTAGTAAGTGTGACCAGAACTTTTAAGGCTATTGGAGTGGCTTAGTACAGTATCACTAAATACATGCAAATACTCTAGAGCTTAAATTATCTCTACACAAAACAGCAACAGTTGAAAGGTTTAAAATATTTAATAATAAATAATAAAAACACAAGACAATCTCCCCAATTCAACACAGTGCTAGTCAAGACTTCAGGCACATGAACTTTAAAACAATACTGTAGGATAGTCTGACATAAATATAGAAAACAGATAGTCTAATCTTACTATTTTCTATATATTTCTAAGAGAAATACTAAAGTCTAAGATCAAACTTACATACAGAGCAAGCAAGTGCCAGTGATGTTGTCAGTTCTGAAGACAAATGCAAAATGTTATCTCTTTCTCACTGAGATCTCTTAAATTGATAATACACCACTGCTGACTCACTTTAGATTACATCATTCTTGACACTTCTCTGGTTTCCAGGCTACCAGAAACTCTAAATTTACATTTCTTAGTTTTCTTAGTAAGCTTGCACCTGGCCAGGAAACCACAGCAATAAAAGACATTATACATGTAAAACCTTGCAATTAACTCTGGTCTCAAAACAATAGAAGAAATTCCTTTGTCCAGACATGCTGTCTCCAAGCTTTGAGATCAAACAGTCGTAAAATGCTTTACTTCATCAGCTTTCTTCCAGCAGGGTACACTGTGGTTACAATTTTGAAGTTCAGAACGTATAACACAGTTTTTCTTACATTTAGTTTTCTTACATTTGTAAAACAGCCTGTGAATTATATTAATATTTACAAATGATATAGAATTATTTACAAGATTCTATCTGGCTGGGCTGTCAGCCCCTCAGTTTTTCACATGGGGTAACTGGCTAGGTTTAAAATGACCCTTAAGGGCAGTAAGCCTAGTACTAATCTATGAACTATGAGCTATCATAGTGATGTGTGAATTGAGATCAGTAGAATGAATGTGATTTACAGTTTCTGTGAGAACAGTGTCAGTAGTTATGGCCAGTTATACTGCAAAGGCAGCAAATGAAAACATCACAGACGGAAAATCATGTTTCCACTAGAGAAAAGATAAATCGTATTTCCCCCTAATATTCTGCAGTCTCAAAATAGTAATGTTAGATGCACGGCTGTACTAAATTCCATTAAAATATGTGGTGATTATTTGATTCTTAGTATTACTAGATGTTCACATATGTTCATTGGAGCCTACCTCTTTGTGTAACATATTACAAACTGTTTGTGACCAATTACTTACAATTCCACTCCAGGGCATACTTCTCCATTCACAGTACTGAAGAAGTGAATTCATATGCTAGGTATGACGGTTTGTTTACGAAATGCAAACAATGGTATCTTTTTGTAACGTTATTTAATATAATGTTGCACAAAGTAGATACTTGATGCTACTTACCAACAAAATGTTATCATTGAACAGCTTACTGAGAAAATTCTTAGGTATTACAGTCAATGGGGTCTTTTTTAATGAAGAGTTAACCCTGAGAAACTAAGTGTACACAGGCTGACAGGAAAAAAGCCAACAGTATCATACATTATAATGTCCTAACATGGGACAGAAGATATACACTATATCTGATGTAAGGCTTTACTAAGTACAAAAAGAATAGGACAAATGAGGTTTGAAATAGACTGATTTGTCCTGGGACATCTTCCAGTAGGATTAGATAAATAGAGTAACTTTTCTAACCCACACACACACACACACACACACACACACACACACACACACACACACACACACACACACACACTTACGGCCAATGTAGTGGGTAATTACCCATGTTGTGTGATTGACTTGCTTGAGGTTGTCTCTTTTGCTTTCCGACTGGTGAGCGGTGATGTTATAGCAGTGGCTGGCAATGCTGCTGCTGGAATGGCTGGGAAGAAGGTACATGTCTCACACCATGTAGGTGTGGCAGTGAGGCAAGGTTGTGATTCTCATGTGGGGTATTTAGTTAAGTTTTAAATGGCTCACAAGGGTAGTTACCTTTATGTAAACAACCCCCTCGGTGACAATAAAACATTGCGAGTTGCTTGTGTACATCAGGGTTTTCTCTGAGCATAGATGTTTATCTCTGGTTTTGGTTTGTTTGTTCTTTGTTGGTTTGGCTAGTTGGATTACTTTTAACTTACAGGGATCAGGTTTTGGGTGTATTTTCAGTCAGTTCACCACTCGTAGCCCTGGTTCGTTGGTGGCATGTTTACCTTATTTTCTTTCCTGATATGGATTTGGCTTAGAACTACCAACTCATTTTTGTGAGCTGAGAAATGACTTTATGTTATAGCTGGGCATGAGGAGAGGTGGCTGGGGGTGTTCTAGCTGCTACTTCATAATGAGTGAGTTGTGGCCATGCAGGTTGGTTGGTCAGGGCCAGTCAGTTCATTCTCTTCCTGAGAGATGCTTAACACAACCAGATTGATAAAAAAAATAAAATAAAATAATTGAGCACTGAGGCTATAGGTTTTATTTCTTGTGGGGTTATATTATGGCATGACAAAGGGTGGGAGGGTGAGTAAGAGTATGGTTGTTTGTGTGAGATATCTTTCTAACGTGATAGAAGGTTTTTGTGGGCTAAGCGGCTCTGCGAGCAGTGGATGTTTACACATGCGCTATGTGGCAGGGTCTTCTGGGGGCTAGATAAGTGTGAATGATTATATTTATCCATACAAGCTGCTTCATATTACTGGGTGGTCCTCATCAGATTTGTGTTTTTATGGCAAATCATGGTATTGGTTAGAGGATCGAAGGCACTCAGTACTGACATTCACTTGGTTTCAGATGGTATGGTCAATAAGGAGCCGCTTGCTAACACAAATATGGTATTTTAGCATCTTTATATGTTTATAATAACAATATTTACACCTTCTACATTTCTAAGAGCAATATTTACATCTGTCCTGTCTTTGGTCATGTTCCCCATAACATAGTATTGTGGCAGCGGCCTTGACTGTACTATCAGAATTTGGAGGAATTCCTCATTCCCACCTTTACTGAGGGAGATCTATTAGCAATTATGGGGGGGGGGGTGTTGAACTCACTAGGTTAGTAATTTGGCCTTGTCAATTTATCATGAACTTGTGGTCATCTGGTATGTTGTTTAGATATAACTTAAAATAGTCTAAGCATTTAACTAGAGTGCCGTATTTAGTAAACATGGTGATATTTTACCTTATTAATCATAAATGGCATAGAATGGTTTTGTTGTTGCCCTTAGCACTGCAGAAAAGCAATAGAGTGACTTATAATATATCATCCATGAAGGGCAGTTGTATTTTGAACTACTGGACATATCAATTGGGGTTGACCTAGAAGGGTATTGATCATACTTCGTGACGGTACAGATTTTCATAGAACTCCCAGATTTGGCTCACACTTTGGTCAGTTGCATACATTGTGTTTTGTTTTTAGGTTTTGCAGGTTTGTATGGCTAGGCATGTAATGGTCTGTGGATGTACGTGCTGGTTAGGACCTTAATGGCTGGGGTGGGGAGTTATTAGAGGTAATTGCTTTTGGCTACCAAGGTTTGGGCACATTACCAGGTATATTAGAAATAGGTAATCCTTGTGCAGAGGATGTTTAGCATATGATACACTGTGCACTTTTCACAGAATGTCATGATCTTTGCCTCTTATGTTCCTTTCCCGTAAGAGCGAACCACCTCTGTGAAAGTACCTTAAGCTCTTAAATGGTTATTTCTAACAGTGTAATCAACTCTGCAGGACTAGCGTGCAGGAGTGGGTGGGTGAATTAAGTAGGAATACTTTCGCTAATGTTTGCTGTGTGAAATCAATTTAAAATGTCACTTTGGTCATTATTATTATTGTTAAGTTTTGAATCCTGAGAAGGATGGGGATGCCGGTAGATAAATTGATTGACTCTGCTGAGATGCTAAAGTTTATCGGTCATTATTATATCTTTCCAGGACTAATGTGCATTTGTGTAAAGCTAATTAGAATGCTGTACTGCTTCTAATTGCATCGTGTTCAGTTGTGGTATATTCTAAGTGCAGTTAGTGGTAGCAGTAGTTAAATACAGACATTGGTAGATTATATGACAGCAGTTTGAGTGGTTTTATGCTTGAAAATTGGCTACAGAGTCCCCAGATCGGACAACTAGCTTAAGGCAGTTGGTAAGGAGTGGGTATAGTGATTGGTTTGCTGCATACTCACAGGGTGAGAGGTTTGATTCCCATCTTTAATTTGTATTGTGGCTAACCATATTTGTAGAATGTGGGGATTTGAAAAGCAGTTGTGTCGCAGCTTGACTGAACAAATGTTTTCGGAGATGTGAATCATTTTGTTACCATGGGGGCTGAGCATCTGACTGGTAGCTCCATAATTGGGTGGATTGAGATTGATACCTATACGCAATTTTCATGAGAGCAAGGAGCTTAATTTGTTTTTCTTTTGCAGATGATTCAGTCAGAGATGGCATAGGACACAGTTTGTATCAGCTGGTTGGCCTGAAGGAAGTGGGTTGGTCAGGTGATGCTGCTGTTGAATATTCTGGAAGTTGGTGGGGAAGGCAGTGAGGTTGCGGGTAATGACACGATTTCACGTGCTCAGTTTCACAGGTAAGAGTATGTGTGGTTGCAATTTACTGTGGGGACAGATATGCTTGAGGTAAATTAGGGGCATGGTGTAGAGGGTGTTCAGCTAGTATTAAGGGGAATTTGGGGGTAGAACATAGGTGCAGTGGATTTAACAGATGAGGCTGGGCTGGTCTTAGGATTGGCAGGTGATGAGGTTCTGGTAATTACATTATGGTAAGTATGCAGTTAGGCATGTCAGATTTGGGTGGAGCTTTTGGGGTGCATTTATAAGTTATTCATTCAGGTTGCTTTGTGGGTAGAGGGCTTATGATCTGCTTTGGTGATAGAAGCTGAAATTGTTCATAGGACATGGTAGGTATTGGTAATGTTACATACTAGGTTAGGGTTTAGCTGGAGTACCATAAGAACATTTCATTTATGCCTTGAGGGAATTTTGTAGGTAATAGGCATAAGGATGGGTTTGGTATATTTTGGAGCATGGTGCTTTGTTTGAGTGGGTGATAGAGGGTTTAAGTAAGGCATTCTTTAGAGCTTTCCCGAAGTTGGCCATGTTCTACTTCTTTACTAGTTCCATAGGTAGCATGGGGGGGGTTAAGGTTAATTGTGAATGTCATGGCGTGGGTTTTAGCCAGGAGGGGCTTTAGCAGGTACTGATTTGGGGGTGTTTGAGGTTATGCAGGTGTTATATGCATGACATGAGGGTAGGTAGGATACATGGGGAATGGCGTGAGGTGTTTACGCTGAAATTATAAAGCTTATGCAAGGCGACATTTTGGGATTCCTTGCATGTAGGTTATGCATGACAATGCAGGGGTAACTAAAGGAAGGAAGGAAAGATTTGGATGGGCAGGCTAGGACAAACAGCAGAGTAGGGATATTCAGCTGTTGGCTTATGGAGGCCGTATGTCAACTAGTTATTTGCATAGTTGTACGAGGTCTACTAAAGCGGCTCAGTATTTAGCATTTTGGTGTCCTTTGGAGTATGGTTGGGGATAGCTTTTGTCAAAGGGATAGGGTGTTTGAGTTTTCTATTTCTTGGCAAATGAGGTATGTGATCAGATGGGGGATATAATTTAAGGGGGGGTTAGGGTTCTATGAAAGATTACAGTTTATTTTCATTAGTTTAATATGGCAGTGGGCACAGGTGGTGGTGTTCGAGCTGCTAAGACGCCATGATGGCTCTAAATGTTTTACTGCTTATAGATGGTTAGTCAGCAGGTTGGCAGGATTTCTAGTAGTGGCAGTGGGAGAATTGTTTGGTTGTCCAATGGTTGTTAAGGCCCTTGGAATCATTGCAGGGCTTTCATTGGTCATGAGGTAATGATTACTTAGCTCTTGCGCAGCGCTTATTGCTAGGTTATGAGGTTATGGTTTGCCATCTTAGTATAGCCGAGGGATCAGTGATTTGATTTCAGCTGTTTAGGTAATTAGCTATTTTGTTAGTTATGTGATAGGGTTTTAGGAGGTGAGGACTCTTTTCCAACTTGATTAGTGGGGAGGGGTTGCACCAAATGATATTTGGCCAAATGCCTTAATGGTGTTTAGGTAGGCTTGCCCCTCTATTTGGTGGAAGAATTTTGAGGTGGAGAAAGATTGATGGTGGAGATGTTTTGGACTTGATGGTTTAGTTTGGTGAAGAGATGATTAAGCTGAGTGGTGGAAATCTGCCTTGTAAGGGCAAGGATACATGAGGAAATGGGGGACACTGCTTATTCTAAGGGTGAGTGAGAGGGGTTGGTTATGCTGCCCTTATGGTTAGGTTGCTAGAAGTTTGTTAAAGATAAGGGGAACAGCTGGTCAGGCTGGTGGGTGGAGAAGAGGGGCAGGCTTGCCCTCTTCTGTTCCACCTCTTTTGTTGGATGGTCAGTTCAATAAGTTAGGAAAGGAAGTGAGTGGTTGTGCTGCCTGATAAGAAAATAAGCGAGCTGAGGAAGCTGCTTATTTGGTTACTGGTAAAATTCAATGCATGGAAGTGAGTGGTACGCTGCTTCATAAGTAAGCAAGTGGCAGTATGGATGCTGATTACTGATCAGGATGCGCAGGGTTATGCTGTCCTGTCCTATGGTAATGTTACATGGATGTTATTTTCACTTGTATCATGTTTGTTTGAAAATTAATAAATGTTGGTTAACAATTATGTTTATGGAATTCAGTAAAGCTAGTCAAATGTCATTCGGTATGATGTATTTCTTGAAGGGGACTGGAACAAACACTACATTATTATTATTTTGGAAAGCAGATGAATAATTATTTGCCATCTGAGTATTAGGAACCTCTTCAATCTGCACCAAAGAACAGCTGACAATGAAAATGTATGTACTTGATTTTTAATTACTGATTGTCATGTGAAACTTGATGTTATAAATGAGGTATAGAGGCAATTCACACTGACAAAACCAAAATGTTGCATATGTATTCATCTGTAAATTATTACCAGGTCTGGATGAGCTTCTTAAGAAGCAGTATGTGACCTTTAATTATTGGTAAGAATCCCCCAAAACATAATAAACTCTTTACAATCCAGTCATTGAAATGTGAATAAGGATGATATACATGTTTGTACTAAACACAATTCTATTTAATCAGAGTTTGTACATCTTCTAACATGCTTGTACTGTACTTGTTGTATGTAATGAAGGGTTTTCTCAGACTTATGCTTTTGGTAAATGAAATACTATTTATGTGACTGCACTGACCTCTTCTGATAACATTGTTATTAAACTAGTAACAAAAAGACCCTTGTTGTGTGAGTAAATTAGTTCTTTTTGTATTTATGTTAAATAGTCCAAAAGAAATACTCCACTTTTTGATAGCAAAACATATGAGATTATCATTCAAACACAACAGGGAAAACATTTCTCGACTCTTCAGGAAACACAGTGAACAAACATACTATTCCTCATCTCCTGGTCAGCTGTTTCTCTTTCATTTACCATACTAAAGTTGATGAATTTTTCTCGTATTCAATTTTAAGCTGATAACTCAGTGATAGCATAAATAAGCAGATTTATGCATTCAAATTTTTATATTATTAAATTATCAAAATCAAAACTGCAAAAATACAGTAACTAGATGCATGTAATGAGGAAGAGACAGTGAATATGTTGTCAGCTGATGAAGCAGTAATAACAGCCACTGTTAGAACAATATTAGCAGCAGCTGGGGCTTCACTTGCCAGACAGGCAACATGAGAGGGTGACAAGCTGTCTCACTTTAACAGAAAATATAATTATAGCCAGGACTGATGTAGGAGCAGAAAAGGGAAACAGAGTTTCTGCAAAAGCAACTTTATGTATTTATTTATTTATTTGTTTATTTACCGGGAGTGTCTGTCTCGGCCAGTGCCCTGTTTTCACGGGGGACTGGGGAGAAAAGCTCCTAATTACAACATTTGTAGAATAAACAGCAAAACCAAAAATAAAAATGTCTTGTGGAGTACAAGTCTGAGATATGCAATGTACACCAGTGGTATACAATATAAAGGAAATCATATGATTATTGACGTAAGAGTAAAAACAAAAGTAAGGCACTTGTGCATTTAGACATAATGCAGTCCTTTATATTGTTTGCTTAATGCAAGCTAGGAGAAAGAAGAAGACATTGTAAAGTGTTTTTCAGAGTAAAGAAGTAGCACGTAGGAATGGGGGTTGAGTGAGTGATTTATCATCCTGGTGTGGTACAGGAGCAGAGCCAACTGTTTGTTAACTAATGTTTGAGGAGTCTCTTGAATTGAGATGAGTTAGTTGTGTGAAGTATATGTTGAGGGGTAGAGTTCCATGTTTTAGATATTTGTTTAGAAAACAAGGCATCTCCGTAACTGTTGCTTGCTCTGGGGAACTCAAGTAAAAGTTTATCTGATGAGCTGAGAGATCTGCTGCTGCAATAGGTTGTACTAAACTTTTGACGACAGAACAATTGTCGGGTCGGTGTATGATAGTGCGGGCGATGGTAAGCTGGTTGAGAATTAAGAGGTTAGGATGTCTGAGCCATTTTAGTTGCTTGAGAGCTGTGTGATTTGTTAGTGTGGTTTGTGGCAAATCTAGCTATTTTATTATAGCAGGATTCTAATTTGTTCATGCCAGTTTTTCTTATGTTTATAAGAATTGGGGAGCCATATAACAGGGTAGATAGTAGATGTGTTCTAGTTATGGCTTGTTTTGAGGTGTAGGTGAAGTAAGGGCTAGCTCTATAAAATGAGCCAAGCTTGATGTGAACTTTTTTGATTGTCTGGCAATGTGTGTGTCAAATTTGAGTGCATTGTCAGTTGTTACTCCTAGCAGTTTGTTATGGTTTACTGGTTCAATTTTGGTGTTATTTAGGGAGTAGATGATGTAAAGGTTGGGGAGCTGATTAATTTGGACTTGTTGAGATTAAGTATAAGTTGATTTGCAGATAGATATTGTTCCATGTCAATGAAAGATTTTTGAGTAATGTGTAAGAGGTTTGGGGAATGAAGAGGCCGCACAGTTGAGGGTTGAGTCATCTGCTTATCGTATAGCAGTTGCTGAGTTTGTGGCTGTACTGAGATTATTGGCAAAGATGGTGAAAAGAAGTGGTCCAAGAATAGAGCCTTGTGGTACACCTACTGAGACTGAGAGATATCATTTTGCCATCTGACTGCTTGTTGTCTTTCTGACAAGTAGCTATGGAACCATGAGATGGATATAGGGGAGAGGTTGAGGGATGCGATTGCACTGAGCAGTTTTTGGTGGAAGACTGTGTCAAATGCTTTTAACATGTCAAGTAAGATGGATGCTACCATTTTAACCCTTATTTCTGCATTGATTTATTGTGTCTGTGAAACTTATAAGATCAGTTGTGCTGTGTTATGTCTAAATATGTATTTTGCATTGTATAGAAAGTTATTGTTTAATAGATATCTACCTTTTACTCCCCATATTAAGCTTTATCAGAGATTCCAGGGACGACATCTGTATCATATGGAAAGTTTCATTTATAGAGTTGGAAAGCTTTTTGAATTATATCAATGAGACTACAGCTTTCTTGCAGTTTACCTTTGATTATAGCACCCATTCCATCCATTACCTTGACATTTGCATTCTTAAAGATACCGCTAACACCAGATATATCGCTAAGATTCATAGGAAAGTGACATACTCCAATTCCTTTTTGCATTTTAGCAGTTTGCACCCTTGCCATCAAAAGAGATCGGTTGTGAAGGGGCAACTTGTCAGAGCGGCCCGGATGGTCACCACGCACAATGACTTTATTGAAGAGGTTAACACCTTGCGGTCTATGTTTCTTAGCAGGGCCTATCCCTCTGGTCTTGTGGATGAATTAATCTCAGAGGTTACTATAAAAAGACTAAATGGCCATTTTCAACCTATTTTAAGCCACTGTGGCAACCCTGAGCAGTGTGTAAATCAGACACATGAGATAATATGCAATGAAGACAGGACCCAGAGTCGACTGGAAAATGAAAATGAAGGGTAACATCTGAATTTTCAAATGCCTTGGTTTTGACTTTCAGCCAGGACACTGCCATGTTAAGGAACTTTTTTTGAAAAGAACTGGCCCATCTTATTAGAGGATTCAAATATAAGACAGAGAATAGGGGAAAATCTAAGAATTGTATATAGAAAGGGGCCAAACTTTAAGGATTTACTGAGGACAAAACAGACAGGAGAAATAAAATGCAAACAAGGAATGTTTAAGTGTGGAGCCTGCACATGGTGTAATAAAATTCAAGTGTCAAACAGCTTTACTGTTAGGAATAACACATATTATCTTAGGAACAGATATGTTTGCACTTCTAAAGCAGCAGTATACCTGGTCTCATGTAAATCCTGCCCGTGTTTCTATATAGGAAAGATGGAGAGAAGACTCTCTCAGAGAATATATGAACATGAGTATGCCATTAAAAACAACACAAATAATGCCCTAGCAAAGCATATCACCAACAATGAAGGGGATGTTTTCCATTACATGGCTATAGATCATCTCATTATTGACAACAATAAACCATGGGCACTGATGTTAGAAATCGGTGAACTTAAATGGCAGATTTACCTACAGGCTGACAGCTGGCCAGGCATAAATGAGAAAAGCTCCATCTCCCCCATTTTGAAGTTAAAAGCACTTGAAAGGAAAAAAGTCCAAGTGAACAAATGGGGATATATACATACATACACACACACACACACACACACACACACACACACACACACACACACATATATATATATATATATATATATGAAAAATATCATAAATAGACCATACAAAAGTGTAAGCAATAATTAGGAGAAAGTTAAAAAAATGTTTTTGCTTATACAGCTTGTTTTTAAAGAGTAATGTAATCATGCATTAGTGCATGCAACATTTTAGCAACTCACTGTGTCTGTTTTTTTAATGTTAAGTAAGTGCATAGATTCATTGTGTAGTGGTTCCCTTACAGCACTTGATTAGTTAATGTGTGAGTTATTTTAAATTCAGCATCAATGTGTGGCAACCAATGAGAATGGATGGTAAAGCATAAAGGAAGTGACATTTGTGAACTTTGTCTGATGAAGTTTTACACATTGTAAACCGAAAGCCCTAACCAGTTTTTATTGTTCTATGTATTAAAGTGGTGTTTGCACCTTTTGAGTACTTGTATACAGTCTACAGTCGTTCTTCAAGCATTCATTGACTGCCTTTGGGATTTTTTACTTGATTTTGTGAGTTTTTGGCTTGTTTGTTTAGTAGATATGCCAGTAGTTGTTTATGTATGACTATTTCTTGGATTTTGGCCAGAGGTGGGAGTATAGCGATTGGTCTCTAGTTTGATATTTGGGTGGAAATTTCTCCTTTATGCAGGAGTATTTTGTGTGAGATTTTCAAAAGTTTGGGGATGCATGTGTTCAGAGATGAAACAATTTATTAGAATAGAGAAAGGTAACCTATGGTGCTGGCTGATATTTTGAGATATTCATTAGCAAGACAGGATGGTTTCAGTTTGCTGAGCAGTTTTTTATGTAGCTAGTCGGTATAGGATTAATAGAGAAAGAATTGGGCTGGGAATTTGCGAAAGGGGAGACAGTTAATGTGGTTTTATTTTTGTTATTTAGTAGGGATTGTATAGAGTTTGTAAAATGAAGGTTAAATTGGTTAGATATTTTATCGGTTAGGTTAGAGGAGCATGAGGTTGGGGTGGTGCATTGTCTGAGGTTTAATATTTGTTTTATGGAACTCTAGAATTTTGGGGGTTGTTATGGTGTTTGTGTTAGATTGTTCTATAGTAGGTTTTTTGTCATTTTTTATTTGACTTTTGACTGAGTTTCTTAACTGTCGGTATTTTAACAGGTCTGAACCAGGCTTTGTCTCTATGTTTCATGAGCTGTTTAGTGTCTGTTGTTAGCCATGGATTAGGTTTAGCCTTTATTCGAATTTTTCTTGAGGGAGTTAGTATGTTAAGTATTTCAAGAAATTTATTGTTGAAGTATTGGACTGTGTTATCTAGCTGAAGGTGTTTAAGAGGGCACCAGTTGCTTTGTTTAAGGAAGGTATTGAAGGTTTTGGTGGAGAATTGTTTTTTTTAAGGATTTGTTTGTATATTATGTTTTTTTCGGGTAAGACTTTGTGCCAAATAAGATAAGTTGGTGTATGGTCACTGAGTTTGTCAGGGAGACAGCCAGACTGTTGGTATAGTTAGGGTCTATTTGTTAGAGTTCAGGCTAGAATGGATAGTTTATTGCTATGTTTGTCTTGCCTAGTGGGATAGCAGATTATTTGAAGAAGCCGAAGAAGTTAATATGGACAGTAGGGTTTTGGAGGTACAGGTAGACCAAATGAAGTTGAAATCAACTATGATAACTGTTTCTTGCCTAAAGGTGGAGGCTGTCCAATTGAGGAGGTTTTCCACTTTTATAATATTATTACCGGGGTGAATATAAGTTGCAATGATAGTGGTGCTTTTGTTAGGGCTTAGCTGGAGTTGAGAGATTAGTATTTCAGAGTTAGACAGTTCAGGGAGATGTCGTTCCATTCTGTTTAGTTTAAGAGTCTTTGTAGAGAACTGTGATGCCACCATCACATTTATGAAGTCTAACATATCTATGGATATTGCATCCTTGGGGTACTATTTCACTGCCATTTATGTGTGGTTTTAACCAAGTCTCAGTTATGATTACTATGTCAGGGGTGTAATGGGTCAGGGTGGTGTGAAAGTCTGCAATTTTATTTAGGATGGTTCTTAGATTG
>NC_056745.1:945176995-945211995 GCF_019279795.1 Protopterus annectens | reverse complement strand
ATGGCAGAGTGATACAGGAAAGTATAAAAAGTGCTCCCTCTTGGACTCATTTCCTATTCTGTTTGGAATACAGATATGGACTTACACTTAGAAGAAATGGATAGGGTTTACTGCTGCTATTATTATTCTGTACATGCAACAAGCAGTAATAAAAGATGCTGCTGCTGCTGCCATATCCTGTCCTAGAAGGAGAAGAGTCTTCATATCCCATTTGACGTATCATGGTCTTCATGATACAGAAAATATAGAATGCAACAGGCTGGACTTGAATACTTTAGAAATAAATATGCAGCCTTCACTGACCTCACCTGAGGCTTCGAGGTATTTATGGAGAAATCTTCCCAGTGGAAACCAAGGTATGTGTAGCATTGTGCATACTAGTGAGAGGCACTTTTCAGAGACCCACAGGGAATATATTAGTGGTGCCACAGGCCTCTGCTTGCAGAATATTACATCAGTTTCTAAATGCAATGCTAAGGGAGCATATCTGGTTTCAATCCACCCCAGAGGAAGGACCTACACCCCTGCAGATTTTCTATGCCATAACACGCTTCACTGAGGTTCTGGGGGCCATAGACTGCAAACATATTGAAATAAAGCCCCACCTGGTGACTAGGGAAGGAGGTACACCAACAGGACAGGATACCTCTCTATCAACTGTCAGGTGGTCTGTAATGCCCAAGGTAATCACCTACAATGTGTGTGTGCAGGTAACCCTGTCAGTTTCCATATGAACAACTGTGACCTGTATGTAAGGTTTGATAGGGATGGCTTTCCACAAGGGCATCTAGTGGGGGATGTAGGTTATGCCTTAGAACCTTGGATCTTGACACACTTGAAAAAACAACACAACAGCACTGATCAAGGATACAGTGATTCCCATGCTCAAATCAGGAATATTATTGAACAAGTATTTAGCATTTTCAAATCAAGGTTCTGATGCCATATTGGGGTAGGTACAATATATTCTTAACATAACATACTGTCCTACACACATAATAATTATACGTGGCAAGTCATATTTTTTAAAAAACATATTGTGCAGATTATACATATATAAGTGTAGTTTAAATTAACAATCATTGTTATGCTTAACACACTTAACACAGATTATAGTTGACTTATGAAGCAATCATTGTGTTTCAAATTTAATATTTTAGTAGTTTTACTTAATTACTAATAAAAATTCTGTGACACTACGTATTCTGATCCCCACTATAATGCTGTCTGTAATCTTGATACAAACCCTGTATTACCTCTGCTATTTCACCATGCTTACTGCATGAGTACCTTGAACCACAGAAAAGGTAATCAGCAGATATATTTTCTTCACTCACTACTGTCCAGAGTGCTGATGGAAGTGCACTGGTGGCAGACTCATCTATGCTACTGATGGCAGCCCAAATTAAATGTTTGAGTTTCTACCATTAGATGTAAACTGTCACTCACTAATAGTGACTGCCAATAGCCACTGATGTACACTGCCAAATGGTATGCAAATGCAGAAGCCAATGGACAAATAAACTGAAAAAAATCCAGTTAAAGAGCATAGCTAGCAAAGAATACAGCACTTATGGTATTCACTTGACACTTTCATCCTTTTAACAGTATTTGCACATTATAACTTTCATTTCTGTTACACATTGTCATGCTGTCAGGTAATGACAATTCTCAGGAAAGGAGCCACAGAGAATATTATATAATCTAATTCTGGCACACCATATACACTCAATAATGGCATCTTTTTAAAGGAAATGTATTGCTGTCATAATTACTGCTTGGGAGATATGAATAATTATTAGAGAATATATTATAAATATTTCCACATGCATCATGTTGATTTTATTTTCTCTCACTTTAAGTATAATTTCTACATGCATATCAAATTTTGCTATTACTTTTAAGAATAGAAACAAATCATCTGTGACACTGTGAATAATACCTTGAAATTAATCAAAAGATAGAATCAAACCATAAGCCACAGAGAAACTTACATAACAACTGTCTTTTTGACAATTATTACTAAGTATTTTTAGCATTATACATATGAACATCGTACTTCAATAAAATATGACCAGTGCTATGCTTAACACCAATTCACAGAGAACATAATTTATATATGTAGCATTCATTACATAGAGTTGGATTGCTCAATTCATATTAAAAAGTATGTGACAATTCTAATTCTGACCCCTTCAGTGAAAGCAATTGTAGTCTGGATTTGAACCTGATATTACCTCTGCTCTTTTTACAAACTCTATGTACTAACACCTTGAATCACAGAGAAAGGTAGTTCACAATTGTATTTTCTACACTTAGTATTATCCAGACTGCTTAAGGAAGTAAACCATTGTCAGTCTTATATGTGCTACTAATGGCATTCCTAATTAAATTTCTGAGTTTTTGCCTTGATAATTGAACCATCATTCAGTGATAATAACCACTGATATCCACCAAGGCACAATGCCAACCTCTGTGCAAAGCATAAAGCCAAAAAAGGAGAACAAGAAAATATGTGTGACGTCTTCCCAACTCTATGCTCTACCCTCTCAAGATTTGAACCTTGATACCATGGCAGTAACATGAAACACTGGAAAGATTAACAGTATGTGCCACATACAGACAGGGGTTTCTGAGGCAAAGAAAAATGTAGCACACATACTCAAGTTTTGTTATTTTAACACTTTACTTTTATGGAGCAATATAGCTATATCATCAATTTGTCCTTTTTCATTTCACAGTTGATATCTGCATGCTTTTGATATTTGTATCTGCAACCTAACAAATTATGTCACAATAATGATAAATGCATGAATGAAATGAGTGTTTTTTCTCTTTATTTTGTGAGCAGTAAGTGTAATTAGATGCATTTGTAAAATTATGGCATTATGCATTGCATGCATTTACATTTAACATGTTTACTTCTTAACCACATATTCAAAAATGTCTTATATTTTCTCTTCTAATTAAAGTAATGTCATATATATTTTGTAAGCTTATTCCACCTGACACATCTTCTATAAGTGTTCATCGTTCATCAAAGTGGCAGAAGTACTAAACACTGACTTATCTGTGCACTAGTGCTACTGAGTCACACCTGCAAGGTCTTAGTAAGCCCCTCTTCTCATTACTTATTCTTGTATCTCTAGGGTGTGGGCATGGCATCATGTAGGTCCTCAAACCATGTTTACCTGACAAACACTTCATCCAGATTGTGTGATTCATGAATGATACTGAATTGATACCTGATTTAGAGATGTATAGTGTTTGGATGGGGTTAATCTGCACTACCAAAGCACAACCTAGTGCTAGGGCATTTATAAAATAATAGGGGAGACTGTTTGAATTCACTAACTTGAGATAATGCTGTTTAACTGCTGCAATTGCATTATGTTTTTCAAACTTTCAAATAAATCATGTCAAGGTATATTATGTTTCTTTTCAGATCAATTATTTAAACAGTTGTAGTGGATTATATTAAAGATAATACTGTGTGATACCAGAAATTTGTCCATTTATGTTGAGCTAGAAGGTTTACACTTTTTGTATGCAAAGTATCTACTACAAATGTTAGGTCTTTATAGCAACATTTCTCTGAGGAGAAGAACATATGTGATAACATTTTTATATGGTTAATAGCAATGAGAAGGCTACATTTTAGACAACACTGAACGGAATGTAAAAATAAAAAATAATGCCACCAATCACTCGTAATTCCACAAAAACAGCAGGAAAAACTGTAGACTTAGCGCTTTCTCCCTGTTACCTCAGGGCTTCATCAGAGTAATGCTACAAAACACTAGAGGAAATTAAGTAATGACAAAAAAATCACATTATTAAAATCCATTGGCTAACTAATTAATTGTGTCTTAAAAATACATGGTAACACTGTTAATGCTGTTATATATAATACTTAAATAAAATTAAATTTTATTATAAAATACTTAAGTTGTTATAAACAGCTCATGTAAATAAACTATATTTGCTTAGCTCTTAACTTTAACATTGAACTTAATGAAATTGAATCGTCAATGCCTCGATATACCATAGCATTCATTCTAAGCTGTCACTCCATCTCCAACTTTTCTAACCTTAAATTCAAGTCACCACCTCTTCTTTAGTCTCTAATCCTGTCAATAACAAAAAAAAAAAAACATTTTTGCAACCAACTGTGTAAAAATAGCACTTTCCTTCTTATTATTTTTGGTGTCTCTCTAACACTCTTTCCTTTAGTTTTCTTGTGGTTTTACCCACATAAAAAGCTGGGCAGGAAATACAGTGGCCATGTATATCACTATTATCATGTTACAATTACAGATACCAGGACATGGGATAGTATGGGGGTAACTATCAACCACCACATAAGGACTAACATTAATATATTTACAGGCTTTGCACATATTACATTTGGACATTCGTGAAACTGTAACTTTGTTGTTCACACACTTTTCTACGAGATCTTTTTTCAGATTTTGACCTCTGTAGTAAATAACCTACAGGCTATCTCCTAAAATTTTTAAATCTACATAGTTAAATACTAAATTCCAGATGTTATTCACTATATTTCTTATTGTAAGTGCCTCACTATTATAGGGTAATACAAAGGTACTGTCCACAGATCTTGCCTTAACTGTTTCAAGTCTGCTCCCAAATGAAGCAGACAAAATAGGTGTAAACCTGTCGTTCCTCTGTTGTAATACATAGTTCCTAGTTTTTAATAATAATTTGATGGGATAACCTCTCTCTCTCTAAACATACCAATTAAAGTATAAAGTTCATCTTTAAATTCATTGTTATTACTTGTCAACCTACATATTCGCACCATCTGACCTTTTACTATGCTGTTTTTTTTTTTTTTTGGTGTGTATGGTGACAATTTTTGTAATGAAGAAATTAATTTGAGTATGTGCCCTTCCTGAATACTCCTGAATTTAATTTTTTATCAATACTGTCCCATGTAAGTCTAATATCTAGAAAATCAATGCTTTCCATACCCACTCTGTGGGTAAACTTAAGGAAAGATGTTGTGGAGTTTAAGTAAACTGCAAAATCCTCCAGCTCCTTTTGTGACCTTTCCACAATATCAGGATGTCGTCCAAAAATCTTAACCAAGTAATAGTCGTACTAAACAAGTGGGACTGAAATACATAATCTTGTTCCCACTGAGACAATACTAAATTGGCATAAATAGGTGTGCATTTTGCCCCCATGGCGACATCTGAAATTTGATGGAACAGTACCCCTTCAAAAGCTAAAAAAATATTTTTCAAAACCATTTCCATCAGATCTACCAAGACAGTTATCTTTACATTGTGAATACCCTCTTTTCCTTTTAAAGCTTCATCAAACAGTTTTAACCCCTCAGTGTGTGGAATTGCTGTAAACAAATTTATTACATCAGCTGTGGCAAACATAAATTCACTCGAGATGACTGTATCCCTTAGGATGTGCAGACAGTGCCACAAGTCTTTTAATACATATTTGTAACTGTTTAACAATGACTTACACCAAAAATTTATGTAAGCTGCTATAGGCTCTGTCTTTGATCCTGTTGCTGCCACAGTTGGCCTAAATGATGGGTTTTGAAGGTTCTTATGGACCTTGGGTAGCCCAAAAATGGTTGGAGTTACTAGCAATTCAACAGATAAAAAGCTGTACTCCTCAGAATCCAAAAATTCCTGAATCAAGAAATCATACAGGACCCAATCAACTTTTGCATACACTCTAACCAACTCATTGTTAGAAATTCTTACACAAGTAGAGTCATCATTAAGTAACTCCCACATATTACAAACATAATCATTTTAGTCCATTATGACAGCCTCTCACCTTTATCCGGTTTCATAACTCTGACATGATTAACCAGATTAAGTTCTTTTAACACTTGTCTCTCACACCCTAAGTTGTCACTAAATGTCTCCCTTTTTGAAAATGCTTTCCTAATCTCTTTCTCATATAAAGTGTCAAACAATGCAATAGAAATGTTCATAGGTGGTACAAAAGTACTTTTCCTTTTAAGTAATATCTGCCCAATGCCATTTACTTCATGCTTATCATAAAACATTTTTTTAAATTTAATTGTCTAGAAAACAGCTTCAAACCAGTTAAAACCACAGCAATATCCTGCTTTAAACAAGGGACAAATGAAAAACCTTTTATAAGCACAGACATGTGAATGTCAGTAACATGCATTTGTGAATAGTTACAACAATAAAATAAATTTTTTGTTATAACAGTACACTTTGGTCAAAAAAATTAGTCAACCTCTTCTATTTCATCATAAGATGTAGTAAATTCTAACAGTGGTGACATTTCACCATTCATTTTAAAATTTTTGATATGTGGAATTCCTCCATTGTTTCCCTCCCCACTTCTTTTGATTCCGATTGATAAGTCTCTGTGACCTGGGAAGTTGTGGTGGATCCAAAAAATCACCTTCACTATTATTTCTGTTTTATTCACTATCACCATTATTGAAAGAATGTTCAAAGTCTCCATTATTACTAAACTGCTGTTTTTTTATCAGTACACACAGGTAGAAGACACACTGTCTTATTGGCATAGTCTTGCATGTCTCTTTGAATTTTCTTATATTTTTTAGCTAAATTACTTTTAACATGCTTGTCTGCATCATTTAAAATTAAACTGTAAACTGTTTTGTTAACTTCAAAAAGCTTAATTATGTTAGCATTCTTTTCAGTTAACTGTTTGTCCATACATACCAGTTTACGTTCATTTTCTCTTATTATAATTCAAACAAAGTCTAACCCAGTACAGTCAAACAGCTCCAGTAGTTCTCCATGCATTATTAACCCTGTTTTTGTTCCATTTGGGAATGTGCAAAGCCTTAAACCTTTCGGTTCACAAGTACTGACTTGTTTTAAATCCAAGGGATGCTTCAAAAAACATTGTCTACTTGGATTGCTTTAAACCTGCCGAGTAACTTTTTAAAGTTATGCAAATGCATTCGGAGTGTACCAAGTCCTTCCCCTCCTTCTGGGCCATTGGACTGTTAAAAATTCAGTGTTTGTAATACCGAAGAAGATGATGGCACTTCTAGTCTGTTTTGGTTGGAAATAATATCCTTACCGAACTGGTTGTTCACCTTGGATTCGTTCCTTATTATTCCTGAACTGCTCAGAAATTAATGCAGAGTTAGCAGTTCTGTCTGAGAGTCTGAAAGAATAGACTGCTCCATATTCTCAACACCCAGAGCCTTTTGTTGCTTAATGGCTTGCAGTAATTCCTCCACTTTAAGTAAAAGTTCCTCCATATAATTTTGTGACAATCACAAGTGTGGGGCAAAAAAACTTGTAAAACCACAAACGAACACCCAACAGAGCCAACAACACTGAACGAAATGTAAAAATAAAAAATAACGCCACCAATCACTCATAGTTCCACAAAAACAGCAGGAAAAACTCTTTTATTGTAGACTTAGTGCTTTCTCCCTGTTACCTCAGGGCTTCATCAGAGTAATGTTACAAAACACTAGAGGAAATGAAATAATGACAAAAAAAATCATATGATTAAAATCCATTAGCTAACTAATTAATTGTGTCTTAAAAATATATGGTAACACTGTTAAACAATGCTGTTATATATAATACTTAAATAAAGTTAAATTTTATTATAAAATACTTAAGTTGTTATAAACAGCTCATGTAAATAAAGTATATTTGCTTAGCTCTTAACTTTAACACTGAACTTAATGAAATTGAATCATTAATGCCTGGATATACCAAGGCATTTGTTCTAAGTTGCCACTCCATCTCCAACTTTTCTAACCTTAAATTCAAGTCAACACCGCTTCCTTTTTCTCTAACCCTGTCAATAACAAAAAATAACAAATTTGTAAAACTCACACAGTTGAGTGTGTAAAAAGAGCACTTTCCTTCTTATTATTTTTGATGTCTCTGATGTGTTCTAACACTCTTTCCTTTTGTTTTCTCGTGGTTTTATCCACATAAAAAGCTGGGCAGGAAATACATGTGGCCATGTATATCACCATTCTCATGTTACAACTACAGATACCAGGACAATGGATAGTACGGGGTAACTAACCACCACATGAAGACTAACATTAATATATTTACAGGCTTTGCACATATTACATTTGGACATGCGTGAAACTGTAACTATATTGTTCACACACTTTTCCACGAGATTTTTCAGATTTTGACCTCTGTTGTAAATAATCCACAGGCCATCTCCTAAAATTTTTAAATCTTCATAGTTAAATACTAAATTCCAAATGTTATTCACTATATTTCTTATTGTAAGTGCCTCACACTTATAGGGTAATACAAAGGTACTGTCACAGATTTTGTCTTAACTGTTTCAAGTCTGCCCCCAAATGAAGCAGACAAAATAGGTGTAAACCTGTCGTTCTTCTGTTGTAATACATAGTTCCTAGTTTTAATAATAATTTAATGGGATAACCCCTCTCTCTAAAAACACCACTTAAAGTATAAAGTTCATCTTTAAATGCATTGTCATTACTTGTCAACCTACATATTCACACGAGCTGACCTTTTACTATGCTGTTTTTTTGGTGTGTAGGGTGACAACTTTTGTAATGAAGAAATTAATTTGAGTATGTGCCCTTCCTGAATACTCTTGAATTTAATTTTTTATCAATACTGTCCCATGTAAGTCGAATATCTAGAAAATCAATGATTTCCATACCCACTCTGTGAGTAAACTTAAGGAAAGATGTTGTGGAGTTTAAGTAAACTACAAAATCCTCCAGCTCCTTTTGTGAGCCTTTCCACAATATTAGGATGTTGTCCAAAAATCTTAACCAAGTAATAGTCTTATGAAACAAGTGAGATTGAAATACATAATCTTGTTCCCACTGAGCCAATACTAAATTGTCATAAATGGGTGCGCATTTTGCCCCCATGGCGACACTTGAAATTTGATGGAACTGTTCCCCTTCAAAAGCTAAAAAATTATTTTTCAAAACCATTTCCATCAGATCTACCAAGACAGTTATCATTACATTGTGAATAATCTCTTTTCCTTGTAAAGCTCATCAAACAGTTTTAACCTCTCAGTGTGTGGAATTGCTGTAAACACATTTATTACATCAACTGTGGCAAACATAAATTCACTCGAGATAACTGTATCCCTTAGGATTTGCAGACAGTGCCATGAGTCTTTTAATACATGTTTGTAACTTACAATGCTTACACCAAAAATCTATGTAAGCTGCTATAGGCTCTGTCATTTTTATTTTTTGTTATTGACGGGGTTAGAGACCAAAGAAGGGGTGGTGACTTGAATTTAAGGTTAGAAAAGTTGTAGATGGAGTGGCAACTTAGAACGAATGCTTTGGTATATCCAGGCATTAATGATTCAATTTCATTAAGTTCAGTGTTTCTAAGCAAATATAATTTATTTACATAAGCTGTTTATAACAACTTAAGTATTTTATAATAAAATTTAATTTTATTTAAGTATTATATATAACAGCATTGTTTAACAGTGTTACCATGCATTTTTAAGACACAATTAATTAGCTAGCCAATGGATTTTAATCATGTGATTTTTTTGTCATTATTTAATTTCCTCTAGTGTTTTGTAACATTACTCTGATGAAGCCCTGAGGTAATAGTGAGAAAGCGCTAAGAATACAATAAAAGCGTTTGTCCTGCTGTTTTTTATGGAACAACGAGTGATTGGTGGTGTTATTTTTTATTTTTACATTTTGTTCAGTGTTGTTGGCTCTGTTGGGCATTTGTTTGTGGTTTTACATTTTAGACAAACAACTTTATGTCTGTTGTATATACCTGACATCAGCAAAGTTTATCCCAAATGGTGAGATTTTCATTTCATACACTTGATTCATTGTTAATACTGGTATCTATTAAGAGGTTACACATTTTTTCAGCCTTATCAGGTTTGTGATGGAATTTTTTGAGGGGAGGGGGTGTTACACTTATGCATTATATGTCAATACCCATTTAGAGTAGGAACCTGAACTGCAAGTCCTGGCAGAGGACAACTTTAATGTATGATGTGCAGCATTTAGCAGATTAATATTTGTTGCATTTATCACTCGTGAGTTACTGCTAACATTCCTGAACAGTTGTGCCCTGTTTTGTCTTACTTACATACAATCCTTACATATGGAGGTAATTGTTTCTAGACACGTTTAGTAGCACCCTACAGTACAAACCAGCTACCTAGGTCAACATTCTCCCAGTCTATGCCATGTTACACAATATAAATTCTATCACTTCTTTATAGGTCTGTCACTAACCTTGGTTAATGCTGATGCTACAAGTTGTATCTTTAGGGGTTGACTCTGTCCAATGCTCACTGAATGCAACAATTACATGCATTCAGTGAGGCTGCTAATTTTGCATACATCAATGTTCCTGTTAGTTCGCGCGTAGCTTCTTAACTTTTCACTTATGTGTTTTGTGTGTGTGTGTGTGTGTGTGTGTGTGTGTGCGAGCGTGTGTGTGTGCATGTGTATGTGTGTGTGTGTGTATGTGTGTGTGTGTGTGTGTGTGTGTGTGTGTGTGTGTGTGCGCTATCCTCTTCTTCTTATGCGGGGCCATAGCATTTTGTACACACCTACATCTGCTAGGATCCCCCACTGCTGCTGATTCTTACTCATACTCTTCATCTGTGTCTGCTGGTCCTGCTGGCCTTGCCTATCATGCTGGCAACTGCAGTCCATGCCCTTGTTGTCCTTGTTGCAGCTGTTTCCTGATAATTATATTAAAATAATCTACACTAATCTACTACATCCTGGACAGACTTCTACCCCTATCCCCGTTGCTATTATTGATAAACCCCCCGAGGATGTTTCAGATAGTTTTAACTGATTCTTTACTGAGAGTTCAAGCCCTAGCTAGCCAATTACCTCCTAGCTCCCCTGGCCCTGAAAGTACCACTCCTAGAAACCTACTCTTGTTCAGCTTCCAACCAGTGTCCACATCACTTATCTGTACTTTGATCAAAAAATTTAAACCCACCACACTCTCTGCTGATCAACTCCCTGCCAAGTACCTTCAAAAATCAGCTGATGCTATTGCCTACCCGGTATCAATACTAATTAATCAAACCATGGCAGAAGCTAGAATTCCCACCATCTGGAAAATATCCTACATAATCCCACTTCATAAAGGAGGTAGCTCTACTGAATTCTCCAATTATAGACCAATAGCTATACTGTCTCCACTTGCAAAGATTATGGAAACATTTATTCATAGACAACTCATGCACCACCTAATCCAGAATCACCTTGTGGTAGATACCCAACATGGCTTCCATCCACCCCACAGCACTACTTCAGCCCTACTAGCTTTTACCAACACCATAAACCATAATCACAGCAACAATCACATATCCTCCACCCTCTTCTTGGACCTTTCCAAGGCATTCGACATGGTTGACCACCAACTTTTAATACACACCCTGCAAACATTCTGTCTAGATACTAAAGCCCTTCAATGGTTTAAATCCTACCTGAATGGGAGACAGCAGGCTGTTCTTTGGAAGAACAAACTTTGTAACCTACTACCCAACACCCTTGGACTACCACAAGGCTCTATATTAGGGCCACTGCTGCTTTCTATCTTCATTACTGACCAGTATACTGTCATGCCAAAAGTCAGCTGTATCCAATACACTGATGACTCTACCCTGATCTGCTCGGCCACATCTCCAACAGACTTATGGTCAGCTACCCAGTCCACCTTTAATACTATAGAAAACTGGCTTTCTGAATGTCATCTGATACTAAATCCCAAAAAAACTAAAATGCTGTTATTCTCACCAACACAAAGGTCTACTGCTTTTAACTTTACCATAAATGCAAATGATGGCACAATAATCTCCCATAACCCCTCTACAAAACTATTAGGTGTCATTAAAGATAACAATCTAAAATTCAACCTACATGTAAACCAATCGATAAAAGCCATCAATAAAACCTAGGGTCACTTTACAGAATAAAAGCCTTCCTAACCCCTCCAGCCAAAATTGCCATAGCTCGCTCTCACCTTCTTTCAATACTTCTGTATGCAACCCCTCCATTTTGTAATCTAAACAAGACTGTACTTAACAGATTCTCAACCTGCTACAACCACATTGCCAGATTTGCCTCTGGGCTGCCTTTTAGGACACACCATTGCATCAATCCTAACCAGCTTTGGTGGCTTGAACTACCCAGTCTAATCCAGTATAACCAACTGATCATGGCTTATAAAATCCTTTATAATCCAGATAATACTCCTGCACTTAAAAATCTTATCACCCCCTATAACAATCCGTGACTGCTTCGATCCTCTAACAGGCTACTAACTTAGACAAGCAAAATTAACAATGCAGATGGTGACTCTCTTTTTGAAAACTCCGTAGGCAGATCCTAGAACTCACTTCCAGCTGATATTACTTTACTCTCCTCTCTAGGTAATTTTAAAACTAGACTAAAACAATATCTGGCACTAAGCTGGCTATGTCATTGTATCAAGCCTGGCTAACTCTCTTCTAAAATATGTAAAATCTATTAATCAGCATACTGTTTAATTTACCCCAGACTTTCACCAGGGATTAACTCTAACCTGTGGAACATATTTATTCTTGTTTGCTTATGTAATCATTGTCAATATTATATTTGTAACATGTTTTGTTGTTTCTGTTTACCTTGGAGCTTTTATCCCCGGGCCTCCGCTGAAAACGGACATTCATCCAGTCAGACCATCCCGGTCAACAAATGTAAAATAAATAAATAAATAAAAATAAAATATATCTATATATATATATATATATATATATATATATATATATATATATATATATATATATATATATATTAATCTGACATGGCATTGATGTTATCTTTGTTTCCTCTCCCTCAAACTTATCTCTATCTCTTTTTTATTCAGTGTGGAAACATTGCTGCTGCAATACAAATGACCATCAGCACAGGGAGCTAAACTGACCATTGGGGCTCAGCATGCCATATTTCTGCAGGTGGCTGTGGTGGCTCCACCACAGGTAGGATAACCACCTAGCACATCTGAGTTTCAACCAGTCAGCTTTGCAGCCACAACGTCTGCACTACCTGCTCTAACTACATCTGGTAGTTTTGTCTCATCTGTTGTTACAGTGATATCTGCTGGGCGTAGTATTGAATATAGCAATTTTGTCACCCATCATGACCTGACAGTCTGGTAGAGGACATCATTGAGTGTACTCTCAGTGCCTGAATTCTCACAGTAGAAAAGGTCATGTGTTGAACTGCAAAGTCAATTCCACATCCAACATTGATGCAGAGATCTGCAACAGAAGACAGATATGACAGTACTCAGGGTGAGGACTAGATTTTCACTGTGCTCAAGTTGGATATGGATGCACCTCTGATGTCTACTGCCCATTCAAAATCATGGAGTCTCTCAACCATTTGTGTCCATCACCATCCCTGTCTTGCATGTTTTGCATTCTACCTAACCTACCTGGTCTATTCTTAAAAACCTTCCTCAAAAGTCCTCTCTAAAAAAATGGGCTACTGTACCACAAAAAAGTTACATTTTATATATAGCTCTCCACTTTACCTATGTGTCCACTTGATAGACTTGATTTGGTCCAGCTGGCCATATATTATTCAGTTGTTGTTGTCCCTCAACCCTGATGTGGAGACTATCCCAATTCATCATATAATTGTTACACATACACATTTATTTTGTGAAAAAGTGGATAGCTATGATGCTTTCCCACCACCATCCTGCACATTATTCTTCCCTGCATCCTACCCGCAGCTTGTTCCCACTCATTTTCACCAGTATCCTATCAGCCCATTCTTCACATGTCTAATCTGGTCAAAAATAGAATCATACACAATACACATGAACAGAAATGGCCTATAAAAATACTTCAATGTTTGTGCTCAGCATTTGTGCAAGACTTGGCATCACACACCAGTGCTGAGTGACAGTAAATTGCATTCCATGTCCTTTGACAAAAACTGGTGAATGTTTGCCATTGACCACACTACAATGGTAATCTTTACAGAAATGTTTCTATCCCCACCATGCTGTTGAAATACAGAATGATAGCACTATTTTGGTACAGTTACTCTTGACATATTTATTAAGTTGCTGGATGTAATGTACACCTAATGGGATGTTACTATACTAGTGGCATTACTGTGATGAAGCCAAATGCCTACATCATCGCTTACTTCAATCTGTTGTCACTGTCCCTTCAAATGTGTGACTTTAACTTTGTGAAATATGAGCTCCTATGTGGTGTGCTAAGATATTGCTCATGTCTGTAGACTGCTTTTTGCATAGTGTCAATGGTTCAAATCCAGAAGTATATCAAACAACTATATAATGTTTTTTTTGTATTACTATTGTGTGTGCAACTGTTGGCTACATATATTATTAATCAACCATCATTATGCTTATGTCTTAATCACGTTACTACTTTTCCTATTGGAAACAATTATTTGTACACAGCAAGACAGATTAATTTTGATGACAAGCCTATGTGCAATACACCATAAAGATGGCAAGAAATAACCTATAAACAAAACTCTTGCTATGGGTCTATCCCTATCTTATAGTCAACCTCACTTGTATTGCATCAGTTTTGGTCCTGAGCATTTGCGTAATGCCTGGCACTGAACAGCAATAGTAACTGATGGTAAATGGCAGTTAATGTCTTATGGTAAAAAATGATGAGTTTTTGCCTTCAGATGCAATAGCTTGCTGCCCTCCCACTACTTTGCTTATCCTCCCTGGGATATAGAAGCAGACAGGCTGATAGCACTATGAGGAGACAGTTATTATCTTATCTTGAACAATCTGCAAGGTTGTATGTACACCATGTGAAATATTGCAGTTGTAAATCTTGTTTTGAAATATGCCCAAACTTCCTCGGTTTATAGTGTTTACATAGTCTGGGATTCTAACAGGATTAACATGCTTGGTCCCTCATGTGTTTCATAATTAAGTCCAAAATGTTTATACCTTCCCTGAAATAAGTGCAAGACGTTTGTTAAAATCAAGGCAATATGTGTTAACAAGCATAGTACACTAGACACATTTTAGAAATATTGCTGCTATGTACACATAAAGTAATAGGATGAATCAAGTTGCATTTCCATGCATTTTTGAAGTATTTTAATTATGCACCTGCATGTATGTTATCATATTATAACTTATTACTCAGTGATATCATACAGACAGATACGATTGTACACAAAGCAGTACAACATCCTTCAAATACATAGCCAATCAGCAGATATGAGGCCTGTCTAAGTATGCACCTGTATCATAGGTTCATAGATTCATAGGTAGGTACTAGGCTATCGTCCCTAGTGCCTATACAAGCCTAGCCATAACAATTCCCTGGCTATTTCTTCCCAAAGTATTTACTTCCCTGGACCCCTGTCTAGCAGGGCGATTGACGTGATCCCCAGGGTGAATTTCTTATCTCCCATTCAATCATCAAGGTTCCTTTTGAAAATGGTCAAAGAGGCAGTCTGCTTGATATACATGGGCAGTCTATTCCAGAGTCTGGGGAGTCTCTGGGTCAGGAACCTATCCCTTCAGCATGTTTTGTTCATTGTGATGACAAGGTTTAGATCCCTAGAGCAAGTGTCTCTGAGGGATTGGGATTTCTTTAAATGTAGCATGTCCAACAGCTCTGGGTTTGACATGGCCTTGTATGTTAAGCAAAGATTGCTTCTGAGCAGATGATATGCGACAGAGTATAGGTGAAGTTTTTTTTAGACGGTCACATAGGGCATCTGGTCTGTGATTCTTTTAGTGAGGTATTTCTGCGGCCTTTCCAGTTGTTGCAGATGTCTTGAGAGGTACATACCAAATGGGGCATTGTATTCTATAATGGGTCTGATGAGGGATGAGTACAGTGGGACAATGACCTCCTTTTTTCTGAAAGAAAAGCCCTTAGTGATGAGGTGTGCCACATAGAAGGCTTTTCTGACTGTTGTGGCGATGTGGTTATTGAAGGTAAGACCACTATCCACCTGTGTCTCTAAGTCTCTTATCACACTTTTGGTGTTTAGTGTACTACCACCTATGTGGTAATTCATGGGTACCTGTTTTTTCCCAAAGGGGATAACTATAAATTTCTTGGCATTGAGCTTGAGCCCATGGCTCTGGCACCAAGCATCTGTTTCTGTAAGGCCCTTTTGTAGAATATCCACATCATTTAGGGATTCAATAATGGCTCAGAGTTTGCAGTCATCTGCGAACTTTGTTAGAAGAGTCCCTTAGTGTTGGCCTGTACTTCAGAGAAGTAGATGCCAAACAAGAGCGGTCCCAGGACTGAACCCTGAGGTTCTCCACTTGTCACTTGTCTGGAGCTGGATTTGGAGTCAGCTACTTTTACAGTCTGGATTCTGTCAGTAAGCCAGTTGGCAACCCGTCGAGTGACTTAGGGATTAATGCCCAGCTTAGTAAGTTTATCTATGATTCCAGAGTGGGTGATGGTGTTGAAGGCCTTGGCAAGGTCCATATAGGCTATGTGGACCACCTTACCCTTGTCCACAGATCTAGAGACTAATTCAAATAATTCAATCAGGTTCAGGAGACAAGATTAGCCCTTCATGAACCTAAACTGGGTGGGGTCCAGTGTTTGAAGGTTGCCAATGTCTTTGTTTATAAGTTCAATGATAATACACTCCATGGCCTTGCAGATCAGGCTCGTCAGACTGATGGTGCGGTAGTTCCCGGGATCCAAAGTGGATTCCCCCCTTGTGGAGTGGGATAACTGTAGCTGTGCACCACTCAGTGGGCAGGAAGCCTGAGGTGAGGCTATGATTAAACATAACACTTAGGTGAGGTGCCAGTTCATTTTGTAGTTCATGTAGTACACAGCCTGGGATGTCGTCTGGTCCCATGGATGCTGTATTCTTAGCTTTGGAGAGTGTGTTTTTTACCTGTGTGGCCATTATTACTGGAATTTGGCAATCTTTCGGCATTGAGATGGGCCCTTTAGGGGGTGAGAGGGGGTGAAGTTTGCACTGAATCGATTTGCCAAGATAGTGGCAATAATCTTGGGATCAGTATATTTAATGCCATTCTGTTGTAGCTCAGACCAGATCTGAGCATTGCCATTTAGATTCTTGACATAGTTATAGAATGCCTTGTGGTTGTCTTTGGAATATTTGGCAATTTTATTTTCGTAACTAGCTTTGGAGGATTTTATGAGGGATCTCAGCTTCTTACTGAGGCTGGTAAAGGAGTTTTTTGCAACCTGGGATTTTCCTCTTTTCTGCAAGTTTCTTCCTTTTGTTGTAAAGTTTATTTATGGTAAGGGACTACCAGATTGGCTTCCTTTTTTTGGAGGAGTGCGTCTTGGTACTATTCATGATTCATGCACGAGTAGATGTGCTCGTACAGTGCCTTAGTGTAGGATTCAGCAGTCGAACTTTCAGTTCCCGTCTGCATGGGTGTCATGAAGTTTGTCACTTCTGACTTGAGTAGCATGAAGTTGGCTTTGAGGAGTTTTTTACAGAGGTTTCCTTACTGGGGGCTGAGGGTGGGATGTGGATGTCAAGGGTGATTAGCTTATGGTCAGACATGATTACTTTACAGCAATTATCTTTACAGATGTTTAAATCATGACACACAAAACATATAACATAATATGCATCTGTTCTGAACTGGATCAGCATCACAACTGTTTCTATGTTTGTGCTATTTATTTGCATGAAGGCTGGCATCGAGCACCACAGACTACTGTTAATTCCTGTTCTAACTTCAAAACCACAAAATATAATTATGTTTGCACTAATATGTTGCCATCACTCACACAAATGATCTTGTTACTGCTTGTCTTTGAAAAGCATTGTTTAAAAAAAAGAAAGTAATGTTATTGGCTTGCATTACTTCTGCATATTGCAATGGACTGTCGTAAAACAGATATAATGTGTTCACTGTGATGCTATATAACACTTCATAATGCAAAATTATGTTTGCAAATCAACACATTTAGACTTGCAAATGATGTATAATGGTATGGGACCATTACACATGCACTTCCTGTGTGGTATTATGCAGTAAACTCACATATTTGTATTTACACTGCACAGTGTCCAAGCATGAGGAAATATTAAAAATGGCACAGCAAATGATTACTATTTGTATATATTTATCCTGAGCTGAAGCATCAGGAATGTTTGGTTGTCAATCTTCTGTGTTACAAGTGTGACTGTCATTTATGCACCTTATTGTGAAACAATAAATGTAACTCACTCTACCTCAATGTACATGAATGACAGGGTAGATAAATTACCTGAGTGGTATGTAATTACTTGTGATCAACACATTTGGATTACTTCTGCTTTTCAATACACATTTCTTTTCACTTAAACCTGCAGTACACACTAACTTCTCTGCAATGTACTCATGCACTCATGTTGCAATCCTTACAAATGTGCAGTACCACACATTTAAAAATCAGACTTCACCTGTGGTGCTTCTGGTTAATACAATGTACTCTAGATTGTGTAACTAAATGGGTAGGTTTTCAAATACAGCAGTGACTGACTAACATGAGTATCTGTAGTTCTAGGTACGACTGGCTTCATTCATGGATCTGATGTGTACATTTCCACTCAGGAAAAACATTTAAACTGGGGAGAGTACTGCTCTATCAATTTCTTCTGCTTTTATCACAAACATCTTGTCTGCAGCACACTGCTGAGATAATCCTTTCAAACTATGAAATAGTGCACTTTTGAATCCTTTCAATACTGCACTATCTTACTTTTGTAATCAATCTTTTCCTGTCATGCTTGCAGTTTAGATTGTGTAGATAGGTAGGTGGATAAAATTCAATGGTAACACCTAGTGTGTGTGTGTGTGTGTGTGTGTGTGTGTGTGTGTGTGTGTGTGTGTGTGTGTGTGAGTGTGTGCATGTGTCTGTGCATGCATGTGTGCTCTTGTGTGTGTGTGTGTGTGTGTGTGTGTGTGTGTGTGTGTGTGTGTGTGTGTGTGTGTGTGTGTGTGTGTGTGTGTGTGTGCACGTGTGTGTGTGTGTGTGTGTGTGCGTGTGTCACAACAGATCTGATGTGTACACTACCCCCCTCAGGACAGGTACTTACACTGGGAGAGTGCTTCCATATCAGTCTACTACACCTTTAACACTAACATTTGTTCTGCTACACACTGATGAGGTCACCCTGTCAAATGTGATTTCTCCTTTGCACATGTGGTTGATATTGTGATCTCTAGATTGTACATCTAGATAGGTAAGCGATTCACTTCCAGTTTTGCATGAATGCTATCACTGATGGGCCTGTTTGTTGAAATAAGATTTATCTCAACCTAGTAGTAAGCCTTTCCCTGTGACATGAGTAAATGATATGATGTTCTGTAGCTTCTTTGCTTAGCTAGCCATGCGTTTGAATCTGGAATGATTGTGCATCTACAATCACAGGGATGATGTGTGGTCTGATACACCCACTGTCATGCAATATTTTGTGACAGGGACAGATATACACTATTTCAATCAATTTAAAGGCACACATACATATGTATGTATGTACGCAGCACTAAGACAGTGTTAACACCTTCAAACAGACTCTGACTCATATCTGTAGTAAGACTTCTCCAGTTGTGTGTGTAGTCAAGACAATATTCTGTCACTTGCGTAGTTAGATGGGTAGGTGTTCAAAGGATGCAGTGACTGAGTAGTATGCATAAGGGTAGGTGTTCAAAGAATGCAGTGACTGAGTAGCATGAATAAGCATCTGTATACTCCTATGCATGAATGACAACCACCACAGTGTTAATGTGTACAATTACAGTGAGAGGTTCATCTTTTCCATTACTTTTAGCTCAAATAACTGCTTTGCATCACAATGATGATATCATGTCTTCAAATATGCTGTCTCACAGTTGTGCTAATACATTGCATGTGGTGCATGCAGTCTATATACAGGTATGTAGACTGCAGACCTACATATGCAGCTGTTTGATTCTAACAAAAGAGAACATAATGTGAGTATACTGACATGACATGGTGGCAAATACAGCATTGCATCAATTTCTATTCTGTTTTATTTCAAACAAATCCCTTTCAACATATTGGGGATTTCTCACCAATTATACATGTGTTTAGGATGTTTGTGGTGGGAGATGTCCTGTGGCACATGCAGTTAACACTGACTTGTACAGCATGTGTTTCCAGATAGTCAAAAGTTTAAATTTGTGAATATATATATATATATATATATATATATATATGTGCAAAACAATATGGAAATACAAGAATGGTTTACTCAACAAACAGTGGTATGGTTAAATCACATTTGTGTGAACAGTAGCATTGCTATATCCTTTTGATCCTGCAGAATAATTTAGATAAATGGACATCAAAGGCACATCTTACTTCACACCTTTTGATGTGTTGCTTGTGACTCCTTCTATTGATATTTCCTGCAGTAGACCCAATTAGTACATAGCCTTGTAAAGTATGGAATGTGACTGGCAGGGGGTTGAATCTGGCAGAGTCAGTTTATCAAATGATTGCCATGCATAAGAGTAGCTTAGCCAAAGATTGGAGATACAACAAAGTAAGAGAGACACTTTATTTTAGATCTTATACTCCATGTTAGGGGAACCTTAACCATGACAATAGGATACTGATGTAATCTTTTCAAGTGTACTGTTCATGACACATCAGATATGCTTATTTCTGTGGCATCAATGGCATCAGTGGCTGATATACTTCTCTTTGAGATCTGAACTCGGCATGCATTTGAGTCTGGCAAGATGTACCTGCTGAGTATGCAGTGACTGCTCACAGGCATAATTTATTTCCCCAAAAATAATGATCTGCATTGCATGACTTCATATGAACATTTAGATATCCATTTTATTATTTTGATCACACCACAGGGTTTTAAAAGGAAGTTATCCCTTATTCATCATTTCTTAATGTCTGCCATGCTGCAAAATCATCACAAAGTATGAGTGGGCCTGTGTTATGATATTTTCCTGTGGTTTTGTGTTGGGTAGTTGATATTACTGCAGTCTTTGTTGTAATTTGTTATGAGCATACTCAGTATAACGATGGATTATATGCATGCCATTTATCACAAAGCATATTAAGTAATCAATATCCTGAGATAGTTTTTGTCATTTCTCTTCTTTGCCATAAGAAATAGAATTAGCCTCTGGAAGGCTGGGTTTGCCAGGATCTGTACAATGGACTTATTGATCTATGGGCAAATGATGAGAACATTTGTCACAGGGAAGTGCACAGACCATGTATGTGAAATACAAATTGTCAACAGGTGACTTACTAATGCATGTTAATGTTTTACCTGGGTGTGAGGTATGCCACTGTAGTGTAGCAGATATAATAACACAATAATGCTGGCATGTAATTTGTTTTGCCTAAGTCTTGTCTGTGCTACCTGTCCATTTTTGTTATACACATGAGTTCATGAATTGTACCATGATTTATGTGCATGTTTGCATATGTCACAACTATTATAGTTAGACAACTGTTAGTATGTATACCAGCTTATTATGCTGTTTATACAATGGTCAATGTGTCGCTTCTGTGTATGTGTCATATTCTTCTATATTTCGCAGTCACTGCTTGTGTTAAACAGTTGAACTAAATTACTGTGGCCATTGTATTTTTATCTCACAAAAATCTCTAAGGTGTGCAGAATCAACAAAATGGTTATAATTCATGGGTGTGGGGGCTGTCTGTGGATGAAAATGTCTGGCTCTGCTGCTAGAACCAAGTTAAATAGTTTTTCATCACCCTTTGCTGAACTAGTCTGCATTTGTGTGAAACAAGCTATAATACTTTGATGTAACTATTCTAAAGATTCTTAGACATCAAAGATGTGAACAGTGAATAAAGTAAATCTAATTGATGTATACAGGTATTCTCTATGGATGTAAAATGACTGCATGGGAGGGAGTTTGCAATGTGTTTAAAGATAAAAGTAGATAAAGATAAAATATGGAAATAATTTTCTATTTCCAATACAATTTAACAACAAATGGCTATCACTGGCAGTCTGGATATGTGCAATAGCAACTTTTCACTGGCATGGTGGTACAGCAATTATCATTAGTATCTTATAGATCATTGTTCTATGGTTGAGTTCGTGACTATGACTTCTTTTATATGGAGTCTATATGTCTTCTTTGTCTTTATGTGAACTTTATCCAGGTGGTGTAGTTTATTCCTACACTCAAAAAGACAGAGTGAATTAATGTTCCTCTGATTTGCCTGTAGGCAACCAAGTAGTGTGTGTGTGTGTGTGTGTGTGTGTGTGTGTGTGTGTGTGTGTGTGTGTGTGTGTGTGTGTGTGTACATGCACATACATGCCTTATGACAGACCTCACTTGTCAAGGGCAGCCCCTTCCCACTTTAATCATGTCTGCTAAACCTAGCTATAACCGTACCCTAACACTAACTCAAACTCTAACCCTAAAATACTTATTACATTATTAAACTCCTTTCCCTGATGGTATCAATACATACAATAACACTTTATCTTAGTTTGAAGCTATGGTTTACTGATATAAAACCTTTTTAGTGGGAGACAAGTATTCAGTGTTTTGCAATTTGCTCTTAGCAGTCACTCTGAGTTTTGTTATTCTCTTTTTATGTTCTACGTTTTGTGATTATCTCTTCTGAGTTTTCAAACTTTCATGACAGAATCATAAACACACACACACACACACACACACACACACACACACACACACACACACACACACACACACACATGCTGGTGCAAACACACACACACACACACACACACATGCACACACACACACACACACACACACACACACACACACACACACACACACACATGCTGGTGCAAACACACACACACACACACACACACGCACACACATGCACACACACACACACACACACACACACACACACACACACACACACACACACACACACACACACACACATAAACATAACAGCAAAACTTGAACTATATGCCTGTGATCATACACTCCTTTACTTTCATTGTAGTCTAACACCAGAAGGGTACACAGAAGGTTGTAATCTTTTGGGAGGCAGGTACTTTCTCAGATATGACTTATGCATCTTTAAAAGATGTACATTATTCATTTATTGGATATTACTGTTTAGTCAGTTTTGAACCTAAAGCTTTTAGCATAACTTATTCCTAACTTGAAAGAAAAAAGAAAGATACGTTCCTTTCCTTATTTATGATTTGTGTTCAGATCATGTGTGTTTGCCAGTTTTCAGGTCATTGAATATTAAGTTATTGTGAGAACTTGTGACAGTAAGGTTTGGAGATCCCCCCCCCCCCCCCACACACAGACAGAAACATAAACATGACAGCAAAACTTGAACTATATGCCTGTGATCATACACTTTCATTGTGGTCTGACACCAGAAGGGTACACAGAAGGTTACAATCTTTTTGGAAGGCAGGCACTTTTCTCAGATATGATTTATGTATCTTTAAAAGATTTGCATTCTTCATTTATTGGATATTACTGTTTAGTCAGTTTTGAACCTAAAGCTTTTGGCATAACTTATTTCTAACTTGAAAGAAAATAGAAAGATATGTTTCTTTCCTTATTTATGATTTTAGTTCAGATCATAACTGGATCAAAAGGTTGAAGAAAATATCTAAAGTGAATACTGGAGCATCTAGAACCCCATACTTTCTGGAGGCATATTAGTCCACAGATTTCCCTGCTTAAGTCAATTATTTCCACCACAGTAATTACAACACCATCTTAGCCAGTTAGAGTGTGTTGTGATGTTGGAAAAAAGGCTGAAGTGTAAGATAAAAGTGTAAAAAGGCAAGAAAGATGCAATCTGTATATATGTTTTGAGGCGGTAGGGATGAGGGAAAAGCAATAGGAATTAGGGGTTTCGGCGACCATTTTGCAGCAGGGAGAGCATTATAGAGTCCTTAATCCCAGGTTCTATTTTACCCTAGGTCAACCTTGTTGATATCAATTTGACATCTGAGCTATATGTAAGCAGTAAAGTGCTAACAGTGAATGGATACTTAGGCTGTGAATGACAGTGACAAACTCTGGGTAGTGTTTGATTACAGGTATTCTGTCTTTGACCTACCTTAATAAAGTCCACCATTCATTTGCTACTTGCAGACCTTTCCTTACTTTGAAGTTACCAGCGACCTCTGTGATATTTCCAACCATGGCATGACTAACAGGGTTTGATCCTAAATTACTGGATTAAGCCTCATGAGGTATTTTCTAAAGTGAGATGGTGGTCAGACTGTGCCAGTATAATGCATCTTGAATGCACGTTTTTTTTTCTTTCATTTATATCTAGTGTTGAGGCATGGTGCCTCGGACAAACTCTATTTTTCCCTAACTACTCATTTCATTTTCATTTATTGTAAGGCTTGATTGATTACTTTTTTACTGAGATACTTGTTGTGTTACTTGTTTACTTGAAATAAGCAAATGTAAGCTTCAGATATGAATAACTTGCAAATAAAATAAAAGTGTACTGAGAGTATAAAAGTTGTTTCTTAGTCAGATATTCTTAAAATTACCAATGTCTCGTGTAATCAAATACTCTTTTTTTATTAATGAGTAAAAAGACATGAAAAGCAATTTTTCAAATGTCATAAACCAATCCGAAGTGCTTTAAAATTAAATATGCTAGCATAAATGATGCTCAGAGTTCATTGATTTTCTTCTGATATCAACCTTTAGCCTATTTCAGGTCACATGACACTAGTACATGCCACCAGGAAGCAAAGTGTATAAGGCAGGAAATAACGTTTGTTGAGATACCAGCCAATTGCTAGTCACAATCAGACCCACCGATACACAGACAAGTAAACACACACACACATGCACACACACACACACACACACACACACACACACACACACACACACACACACACACACACACACACACACACACACGCACACACACGCACACACAAAACACATATACACACATGCTTACCTACATAAATATACACACTCATGCATGTCTACACATACTGAACAAATCTGATTCATATCAGAAAACTAGTACCATAAAGTATCATTGCTTTGCTGCATTTATTTATTTATCTTTGCTGACTGGGAAGTTCTACTGAGATAGATATCCTTTTACAGCAGAGGCCTGGGAAGAAAAGCTCCAATATTCACATACATAGGCGATATGCAGTATATTTTCATGTTCCACATTGTATATAATATTTTCATTTTAATTACATATACACGTTTGCATATCTAATTAGGTATATCAGATGATTAATGCTAACCTTGTATGATACGATTTGTGACTATAGACAGAGGAGAAAATATGAGAGTAACTGTACATTTTTATAAGGTTGCAACAAAGAAATACAAAGAAAAACAATGTTAGACAAAGACTGACATTTGGGTTAAAATTAGTAAGTAGTGGTTCGCTGATGGCGAGTGAGGATTAAGTAGAAGTAGATAACTGTGATAAACTAGACAAGAATCGATAATATGTATACATTAACTTTTGAGCAAATTGGTATACCTTTCCCATGTTTTAAAAACAGAAATTTGAATCATTTTGAAACAAAAATCAGAGGTCAGAAGCATGTTAGACAGACTACCTTTTAAAGTTAGAGTTGTTCAGTACCCTAAGTACCCACGAAGTGGTAAGGGACTTGTATTCACAAGTTGATTGCAACCTTAACTTCAACCACCATGTGTCTACTGTAGCAAGGAAGGCTTTCTACCTAGCACACTTTATTAGTAAAGGCAGCACCTCGACAGCAAAAAAGGTTATAACCCCTCTACACTCAGCACTAATCCGGCCTATAATTGAGTGTAATGCCCAGTTCAGCATGTACCATACAAAGCACCTGCAGCAAATGGAGAGACCTCAGAGGTGTCTAACAAAGAAAAGCAAGGGACTCCAGCATGTGCCGTACACAGACCGACTAAAGTCCCTGTCACTTTACTCTGTATCATATAGACTTCTTAGGGGAGACTTGTACCTGGCTTACAGAGCAATCTTGGTCCCAAACCTATTGATTTACAGATATGCAGCAAGTTCATACTGGATTAGGGCCACCCATTCCAGGGACCTAAATATGGCCTGTGACTTAAATCTGTCCCTCCAGCAGTTTTATTTATCTCGCAGCGGTGGTGCTGCGGTAGCGTTGTCGCCTCACAGTTAGACGTTGCTCATTCAATTCTCAGTTAGAGCGTCTTCTGTGTGGCGACATGCATGAATGGGCACTCCTTCGTTGAAGGTTGTGCATTAGGCCCGACAAGCCAACACGTAAAAATTTACTGCCAATCATTAGCGGAACGGAGTTCCACTGTGGCGACCTCTAACCGGGAAAAGCCAAAAGACTTTTTTAAGACTTTTTAGTTTAGGAAGAAAGCACATTGTTGCTATACATAAAATATTTTGTTAAACCACAAAAAGTCAAAAATGAAATGAGCCAGGCAAATATATATTCAGTTATTCATTTATCATATTTTGTTCTTTGCCCAATTGCATGAGAATTATCATCTATTTTAATCAAGTCAATTAGAAGATTATTTAGCTACTTTATAGGCTGGGTAGGTGAATTAGTCTGCAGGTTATGAAAAACTCTATATTTTGGTTTATCTATTTGGTGTTGCTTAGTTTCGTGATCAACTACATAACATTTTTGACATTAGGCTAGACAACTGATTAGGGCTGAACTTGATACATCCATTACTTAGAGCAAAGATTGATCTCCATAAATTTTAATTCTAAACTGTGAGAATCTGATAAAGTGAATTTCTACAATATCCAAGACTACTAGTCCTTTTGGGGAAATGTGCCAGTAGTAAGTTATTCTGCTACCAAATAAAATAGATCTTGCTACAATTATAAATTTGCCACCTGGAACTAGAATAAAACTGTGGTATTTCAGTTCACTTATCTGATTTGCCATGGTCTAGCTACTAACGAGCAGGCATTTTGGTTAATTCACCAATTTTGTGAAATAAATATGTGACACACTGAAATGCTACTCTCAAAAACTCTGTTCCTGGCAGAGAAATAGAAACACAATTGTGGTAAATTATTTCAGAAAGTCAACTGTCATTAAATTTTTAGATAGTTGATTTTCTGACTTTCTGTTTAGCTTCAAGTCCTTGGAACTCTGTGCTTACGTGGAGATCTGAGGAGATTTAAAAAAAAAAATCACATCAGCTTAATTTGATTACAGGGCTACTTTCAAAATCACCTGACAGTAGGTTTCCTGACCATAATTCAAGCTTGTTTGGCAACATTCAGCATGCCACTCTGTGATCATCTCACTGGCTGCAGCAGGTGACTGAGGCTGTTTGAGCCAGAAAGAAGGAAGTGGCTAATGTCCAAGAGAATGAACAGGGGAACAAGTTTTAATTTACTTAGTTTAAAAGTATATATATACAGATATATATATATATATATATATATATATATATATATATATATATATATATATATATATATATATATATATATATATATATATATATATATATATATATATATATATATATATATATATATATATATATATATATATAGATATATATATATAGATATATATATATATATATATATATATACAGATATATATATATATATATGGATTCCTATTACAAGAACGAAAGTTCACTATTTCGAACTTGTAATAGGAAGCCTCACTTCTGCGGAAGTTCACTTTAACGAAAGTGAACTTTTGCATAAGTGCACTTCACCGAAAACACCACAAAAACAAGCTACGTCCTCCACTATGGTGCGGTAGTCACGAACCTTAGGGTTAGAGCACGGGTTAGGGTAAGGGGATAGTTAGTAAAGCTATCCCCTTACCTTAACTCATGCCTTAACCCTAAGGTTCGTGACTATCGCACCACAGTGGAGGACATTTCTATGTCCTTCACTGCGCTGCAGTGATCAAAGACCTTAGGGTTAGGGCACGGGTCATGGAAAGGGGATAGCCCGTACCCGTGCCCTAACCCTAAAGTCCATGAGTACTGCACGGAAGTTCAGTTCAACACCCGTTAGTTATACTGAACTTTGCGTAAGTGCACTTTCGATTAAGTGCACTTTTGCTGCAGTGAGCATTCCATTCACTATTTCGAATTAGTGAAAATTCGATCTAGTGTATGGAACCCATATATATACATATATATATATATATATATATATATATATATATATATATATATATATATATACATTATTTTTAGCCATTCTGCCTGCAATTGTAAGCATGTATGAAGAGAATAAGTAGTCTGTGTGTGTGTGTGTGTGTGTGTGTGTGTGTGTGTGTGTGTGTGTGTGTGTGTGTGTGTGTGTGTGTGTGTGTGTGTGTGTGTGTGTGTGTGTGTGTGTGTGTGTGTGTGTGTGTGTGTGTGTGTATGAATGCATATATGGGAGGTATATAAGCTGTCAACTCTTCCACATGCAGATATTTTTGTCTGTTTTATTTATTTATTTATTTATTTATATGTATGATAGCATATACGCTTTCAACTGTCCCTGAGTTTGCATCATGGGTTGGTTTACTTTTTGTTTGGGTGCATGTGAAATGTGTAGTCTGGGAGATCAGTGGGGTTTGCAGCAGGCTCATAAATGTGCAGAATTTTGTACACTATCCAGATTTTTGTCTCATATTTTTGGTCTATTCCTCGTAAAACTGGTGGTTTCCTCGAAATCATTGCATACTGAAGTCATTAAATAGTGACAGACATCTGAGTTTCAAACTTCTTATCTTTCAGAAAATGCATGCTAATACTAAACCTGTTGTTTTTGCAACTTAGGCTTATAAGCACTCAACTCTCCCTAATTTTGTATCATATTTCCGTCTGTTTATCATAAAGTTTGTATTTTTTTTCTGACAAGCCAATGGGGACAGCAAACTTAATAGACTTCAAAAAAAAATGAATGGTAATGCAAAACATGTTATACTACCAAGTTTCCAAGTATATAAAGACAGATGCCTCCCCTAATTTAGGTCCTTTGTCCACAATTATTTTTAGTTTTCTCCTTGATTCTTGAGATAAAAGGTTGAGATGTATGGAGCAGTTGCACAATATTCTGAGAGCAGTGAGATAGGAAAATAAATTTCTGTGTGCCAGTTTTATGTATTTATTCATTCCTTTGATGCAGACCATACCTGGGGTATACAGTCATCACAGTCCTACAAGTGGCAGTAATTTATGGTCACATCTGTCTGCGTGTGTTTGTGTGTATGTGTAGGAAGTTAAAATAAATTACTGCTGCCAGTAGTTATGATTTTTATTTTATTATATTCTGGTATCTGAGACATATATACAGTCAATAAAGTTGGCTTTAATTGCTGGGTACAGGAGTTGTCTGTGGATAATAGTGTTTGACCCTGTTGTTAGTCATTCAAGTTAAGCAGTCATTTTTTTAGTTTTTCAGATGCAGTGTGCATTTGTATGACATCAGCTAGTGGCTATTTTGAGACAATCAGATACCTAAAATGTGCACATTCAGTAAAGTGCCTGCAACTGAATTTGAGGATTATCTGTGATGAAAATGACTGAATGTTTCTTTTTGGGGATAAACTCTTAGCTAGGCTTGTAAGGGCCCCAGGGCCATTAGCCTAGTAACCTCCTAAGATCCTATGATCCTATGAATGTGTGTGGGAGGGGTGTTTGCAGTGTATATAAAAATATCAAGTTGGTCGTACTTTTTTTGTTGTCCATCACAGTCAGACATCAACATTGTACTCAAGAAGTGGCTGCCTGTGGCGTCTGGGATGGATACATAAGATAGCCAGCTGGATATTATGTTCATAGGTTCATAGGTAGGTACTAGGCTATCTGCCCCAGGGCATTTACAAACCTAGCCAGAATGTGTTGGCTTTCACCTCCCTTATAGTCTAGATTCCTGAGCCTCTGTCCAGCAGGGCCATAGAAGTGATCCCGGGAGTAAATTTACGATTTCCCATCCACTCATCAAGATTTCTCTTGAAGAGGGTCAGCGAGGGGCTCTGCCTAACATGGACTGGGATTCTATTCCAGAGCGAGGGAAGCATTTGGGATATGAATCTATCCCTCCAGCATGTCCTGTTTATTGTTGTGCTAAGGTTTAGATCCCTGGAGCATGTAGCTCTGATGGATTTGGTTTTCTTGAGGTGGAACATGTCCAACAATTCTGGGTTAGACATGGCCTTGTATGTCAGGCAGAGATCGCCTCTGAGTAGGTGGTAGGCAACCGAGTAGATCTGGAGTTTCTTTAGTCGAGCTGCATAGGGCATCTGTTTGAGGCCCACGATGCTTTTGGTGAGGTATTTTTGAGGTCTCTCCAGCTGTTGCAAGTGTCGGGTAAGGTACATCCCAAATGGGGCATTGTACTCAATTATGGGCCTGATGAATGATGAGTTGAGGGGCACAATGACCTCTCTTGGTCTAGATGTGAACCCTTTTGTGATTAGGTGAGCTATATAGAAGGTTTTTCTAACCACTTTGGCAATGTGATTGTCAAAGGTGAGGTTGCTATCAACTTGGCTCCCCAGCTCTCTAATTACTTCTTCCGTACTTAGTGGATTACCTCCTATGTGGTAGTTTGTGGGCACTTTGTTTTTCCCAAAGGGGATGACCATGCACTTATTGGCATTTAGCTTGAGGCCATGGTTCTGACACCAGGTATCCATCTCCATAAGGCCCTTCTGAAGGATGCTTATGTCAGCCAGTGAGTCAATTATGGCTCCCAGTTTGCAATCATCTGCGAACTTGGAAAGCCATAATCCTCCCATGTTTGCCTGTACCTCAGAGAAGTATATACTGAACAAGAGGGGTCCCAGGGCTGAACCCTGTGGGACACCACTTGTGACCAGTTTAGAGTCGGACATGGCACCCGCGACTCTGACCATGTGAGTTCTATCCCTGAGCCATTTGCAACCCATCTTGTGACATATGGGTTAATATTTAAGTTGGTAAGCTTGTTTATGATGCCAAAGTGGGGTATTGCGTCAAAGGCCTTTGCGAGGTCCAGGTAGGCTGTGTGGACTACTTTTCCCTCATCTATGGCTTTGGTTACTATTTCAAAGAAATCAACTAGATTTAAGAGACAAGATCTGCCTTTAACAAAGCCGAATTCGGTAGGGTCCAGTGTTTGGAGGTTTCCAATGTCTTTGTTTATGAGATCCATGATGATGCGCTCCATAGCCTTGCAGACCAGGCTAGTCAGGCTTATAGGGCGATAGTTCCCTGGATCCCTTGTGGCGCCACCTTTGTGGAGCGGGATCACTGTTGCTGTATGCCATTCTTTGGGTACATAATCTGAGGTAAGGCTGAGTTGAAACAGTGAATTTATGTGAGGGTTTAGTTCATTTTGGAGCTCGTGTAAGAAACAGCCCAGGATACCATCCGGCCCCATTGATGCTGTATTTTTTACTTTGGAGAGAGCTGCTTTCAACTGTGTGTCTGTGATGTCCAGGGGATTGCATTCTTCTGGGATAGACACCGGCTCTTTTGATGGGGAAAGGGGGGGTAAAGTTTGCACAGAACCTGTCCTCCAGGATGTTGGCTATGTCAGTGGGTTCAGTGTATTTTGTGCCATTTTGCACCAGCTCAGAGCATATCTGAGAGTTGCCACCCAGATTCTTGACGTAGCTAAAGAACGCCTTGTCATTGTCTTTAGAGTCTTTGGCGATTTTTCTTTCAAAGCTAGCCTATGATAATTTTATGAGGGATCGAAGTTTCTTACTAGTACTGATCAGGGATGACCTCCCTTTTTGGGATTTTGCCCTTACATGCAATAGTTTCCTCCTTCTGTTGTATAGCTTATTTATGGCAGTGGTCCACCAGACTGGTCTCCTGTTTTTAGAGGAATGAGTCTTGGTTTTACTTGGGATGGCACGATCCATGCATTCCTGAAGGTGCTCATAGAGTGCAATTGTATAGGATTTTGCGGTTTGGGTAGTATTTTCCATATGCTCGGGGGCTTTGAAATTTTCCACCTCAGTCTTGAGGGGTGTGAAGTTTGCTTTTGGCAGAGTGTTCCACTAAGTCACATTGACATTTAACAAAGCTTTGTTCTCTTGCTGAGTTTTCATTTTTATTCCTTCTCTGTAGAGTATAAATGTACTCCCTGTCTCTGTGTGGAGTGTGAATGCATTATCTTGGTGCAGACTGTGAATGTACTACCTGTCTTCTTGCAGAGTGTGAATGTACTCCTTGTGTGCATGTGGGTATGAATGTACTACCTGTCCCTTTTTGTGGAGTGTGAATGTGCTCCCTGTTTCTGTGTGGAGTATGACTGTACTCCTTGTCTTTGTCTGGAGTATGAATGTAATCACTGCATCAGTGTGGAGTATGAATGTACTCCCTGCCTCAGTGTGGAGTATGAATGTACTCCCTGCCTCATTGTGGAGGATGAATGTATTCCCTGTCTCTAAGTGGAGTGTGAATGTACTCCTTGCTCCTGTGTGTGGATTGTGAATGTACTCCCTGTCTCTCTGTGGAGTATGAATTCAACCCCTGCCTCAGTGTGAAGTATGAATGGACTCCCTCTCCCTGTGTGGAGTATGAATGCACTCCCTGTCTCTGTGTGGATTTGAAAGCACTCCTTGCATCAGTGTAGAGCATGAATGTACTCCCTGTTCCTGTCTATGTGTGGAGTGTAAAAATTTACTTCCTGTCTCTGTGTGGAGTATGAGTGCACTCCCTATCTCTGTGTGGAGTATGAGTGCACTCCCTATCTCTGTGTAGAGTATGAGTGCACTCCCTATCTCTGTGTGGAGTATGAGTGCACTCCCTATCTCTGTGTGAAGTATGAGTGTACTTCCTATCTCTGTGTGGAGTATGAGTGAACTCCCTGTCTCTGTGTGGATTTGAAAACACTCCTTGCATCAGTGTAGAGCATGAATGTACTCCCTGTTCCTGTCTATGTGTGGAGTGTGAAAATGTACTTCCTGTCTCCGTGTGGAGTATAAGTGCACTCCCTATCTCTGTGTGGAGTATGAGTGCACTCCCTATCTCTCTGTGGAGTATGAGTGCACTCCCTATCTCTGTGTGAAGTATGAGTGCACTCCCTATCTCTGTGTGAAGTATGAGTGCACTTCCTATCTCTGTGTGGAGTATGAGTGCACTCCCTATCTCTGTGTGGAGTATGAGTGCACTCCCTCTCCCTGTGTGGAGTATGACTGCACTCCCTATCTCTGTGTGGAGTAAGAGTGCACTCCCTCTCTCTGTGTGGAGTATGAGTGCACTCCCTCTCTCTATGTGGAGTATGAGTGCACTCCCTGTCTCTGTGTGGAGTATGAGTGCACTCCCTATCTCTGTGTGGAGTATGAGTGCACTCCGTATCTCTCTGTGGAGTATGAGTGCACTCCCTATCTCTGTGTGGAGTATGAGTGCACTCCCTCTCTCTGTGTGGAGTATGAGTGCACTCCCTATCTCTGTGTGGAGTATGAGTGCACTTCCTATCTCTGTGTGGAGTATGAGTGCACTCCCTATCTCTGTGTGGAGTATGAGTGCACTCCATGTCTCTGTGTGGAGTATTAGTGCACTCCCTATCTCTGTGTGGAGTATGAGTGCACTCCTTGTCTCTGTGTGGAGTATGAGTGCACTCCCTGTCTCTGTGTGGTGTATTAGTGCACTCCTTATCTCTGTGTGGAGTATGAGTGCACTCCTTGTCTCTGTGTGGAGTATGAGTGCACTCCCTATCTCTGTGTGGAGTATGAGTGCACTTCCTATCTCTGTGTGGAGTATGAGTGCACTCCTTGTCTCTGTGTGGAGTATGAGTGCACTCCCTATCTCTGTGTGGAGTATGAGTGCACTCATTGTCTCTGTGTGGAGTATGAGTGCACTCCCTGTCGCTGTGTGGAGTATGAGTGCACTCCCTATCTCTGTGTGGAGTATGAGTGCACTCCCTATCTCTGTATGGAGTATGAGTGCACTCCTTGTCTCTCTGTGGAGTATGAGTGCACTCCCTCTCTCTGTGTGGAGTATGAGTGCACTCCCTATCCCTGTGTTAGTTTTATCCATGTGCTTTGCTTTCTTCTCCTAGACGCTTAGCTATAAAATATAAGCCTCTGGCCATTTGTCTTTTCGCTTTCATCCTAATAGAATATAAGTATCTCTGTCTCTCTTTGAAAGGGCAGGTAGGCAGGCACTCTTCCCAGGTAGGATTTATGTATCCTTATATTTGTCTTTTGAGTTTATTGGAGAACTAATCTTTTCTTAGGCTGGAACATTAAACTTTAGATGCAACTTATTTTTCCTTGAAGCAACAAATAAGACTGAACTCTTCCCCTTACTCATGATTTTTTATTTATACCATTAATAAATCAAAATGTTAAAAAGCTCAGAGCTGCACCACAGAACATTTAGAAACCAAAGATTTCTGAGTGTCTAGCACCACCAGATCCTTTGGTTATTTTAGATGCATGCTCCAGATGTATTGCACTAGAATCTTGACCAGTTAGGATGTGTTAAATGTAATATGGTGGGGGGGGGGGGGGGGCGGCTGGAAATTAAGACAACATTTGAAAAAGCAAGAAAGAAATAATCTATCTGAATGTTGGGGAGTTACAATGAGGAGAAAGCAGGGAGAGTTCACATGGAAGTGTTGTAAGAACTAGTATGCAATAGGGGACCTCACATAGTTCTTTGTGTGGGGCTCCATTTCATTTAAGGTTGTCCTTGCTGATTGCAGACGTGTGAGATGAATATAGTCAGTAAAGTGGCAATAATGTATGGGTATATACAGAGACAGTCTGTGGATGATACATAATGAGCACATTTATTGTTTGATCACAAGTAGTGACCATTGACCAGCTATAATAGAACCTCACCCACTCAATTGCAGCTAGCCCCACCCATTCATCTGCTTCCTGCAGCCCTCTACCCCACCCCCGCTTTAAAGTCACCAGCTGTCAATGGGTTTTATACACTATTTGATAATATCTTGCTTAAGAATTACATATGAAAAAGTTATATAATAATGATTTACTGGTTTATTATCTCCATGCATTAGGACTGTTAATTCAG